>NW_026289476.1:0-5300 GCF_023373465.1 Oncorhynchus keta
TAACTGAGTTTAAATGTATTTGGCTGAGGTGTATGTAAACTTCTGACTTCTGTATTATCTAGAGAGTGCTAACACGTGGCCAATCACTGCCATTAGTAACTGAGCTTGCATTAATGCAGTTTGTGCACAATACAATTCCACATTGAGAAATACCTGATGGAGGGTGTAGAGTCCTCAGGTTACACTGTTTCAGGTCCAGGTAGCACTGTGTTCTACACTGTCATGTTGCTGGTGCTGAAACTTCTGCAGCCTCAAATTCAACCTCATCTTCACCATCAACTGGTGCTGAGACAGGCACACCAGGCTCAGGTCTGTGCACCTCTCTTAGGGCCTTCAGAAATATAACTTAATGGCGGGGATCACGTGACCAATGGGAGTTATGGTCGATTGTCACTAGAGCACTGCAAACCCAATACGTCTTTTTCATATTTATTACATTATTTTGACAAGGAACATTTCAACAACAAACCCAAGACTGACTAACAATGCCTACTACTCAAGAAGGCAAGTAAAACAGCACTTCTTTGACTTCTTCCCTTAAAGTTAAGTGTCAGAAGACGGCCTTCAGGACTGAAACTGAGGCCTTCATAGCTGGCGCGATTTCTGAGGCGTTAGCCAATCAACAGAACTCTCTCAAGGATATACTGTGTTAGCTGAGACGGTGGAACCACTCAACAGAAAACATCAATATACTTTAGCGGCTGTTGAAGCTCTTACAATCAACGTTGAGAGAAGGATGAAAGTGATTGACAATCTGTCTACTAAAGTGGACAATCTGAAAGGTTAAAATAAGGAAAGTCAATGACTGTTCTTCACAACTGGAGAAGATGGCTGAAATGGAGGACTGTTCCACATCGCTCAAATGTAAGATTCATTGATTTGAAAGAAGGAGATGAGACTGATGATCCCATCGAATTCCTACAGAGAATGATTCCTAAATGGATCCCATCCATATCTCATAAGGTTGTTTTAGAAAGTGCCCATCGCATCTACTCTGGACCTGGGACTAGTAATGCTTCAGACAGACCGAGGACGCTGATATTCAAGATCCTCCGGTACAACGACAGCCAAGCCATTCTACAAGGAGACAGAGCAGCAGAGCTCATTCACCACGCTCTTAGGGTACTTCGGTTTCTCCCTGACCACAGCACGCACGTCTTCCAATGCCGCAAAGTCTTCAACGAGGTCCTGAACAAACTCAGCCTGAGGGGCATCCAGTCATTCCTCATCTATCCAGCAACGCTCCAGGCCACACACAGGGGAGAGCGCCTGTCATTCACCACAGCACAAGACACCGAGGAGTTTGTGGCATCACTTGGAGAGGACAACCATGAGCACCACAGTGGAGCTAGTTAGTTCTCCATGTTTGTGCTATGTTAAGGCATAATCGTTCAGTCGATTGAGCAGTTCTTCCCATTCTCTTATCTCCATTGTGTCAGTTAATGCATGATATTTAGGAAATGGAGTGAGTCATTCAGCGGTATTGGTAGGGTTTTAGTGACAGACACTGCTGCGTTCAGTCACAGGTCTAACATTGAGTGGAGAGGGCAGACTGTTGTCTCCTAACCTGTCAGGGAGGGGAGGGAATCTTTGTTTCAACTGTTTTGATACATTTGGCAGGGTTATTGGGGTGGAATGGCAATCTGAAGGGTTTTGTAATGTTATACATCATTTAATCCAACAATGGATATGTTTACTATTTTTTTCTAGAATATCTGGCAAAGATTTTCTCCCTTCTGTAACCAGAAGCCTGCTCAATTTATCGGATTATAAGCTTATTATTGGAACTGACATGAATGCCATTATTGATTCTATGATAGATAGATCTGGACTTTCTCATAGCTCATCTCAAGTGAATGCTTCCCTGGCACTTAAACAATTTCTTAAAGATCTTCATCCTAATGTCTCCTTTAGATTTCATAATCCGACAACTAAGGACTATACATGCTTTTCTGCTAGATTTAAGACTTTCTTGAGAATTGACTATGTTTGAACATCTACTGATATTACAGGGAAGATGGAATTTATAAAAACATTACCGGCCATTCTATCTGATCATAATCCCATTCTTTGTCAATTTCAAATCTTCCCAATGAAAAAGAGGTTTAGTAATACTTTACTACACAACACCGACTTCATCATACAGTTTAAATCCAATTTAAAATATTTTTGGGAAATAAATTACCACTCGGTGGAGGACTCAAATACGATATGGTTAACTGTAAAATGTTTCATAAGAGAAAACTAGACATTTTTCCTATAATTGACAGAAATTGGAAAATCATTTTTAAATGCTGGAAGACTCCCTTAAATAAATAACTATTCAACAGAGAGAGAAATTGAGCTTAAAACAAGTAGACTGGAACTTAATTACATGTTGCGACGTAGAGCAAAATTCATTATACAGACAAAGATACTATTTTCAAGGGAGTAGACCGAGCCACTTACTGGCACTGCAGCTTAAACATACTGAAACAAGATCCTCAATACAGCTCATCAGAGGCGTGGTAATTTTCCATGGTACTTTTAATGCTATAAGGTACACATGAACAAACTAACAAAACAAGAAATGTGAAAACTCAAAAAACAGTCCTATCTGGTGCACACACAGAGACAGGAAACAATCACCCACAAACACACAGTGAAACCCAGGCCACCTAAGTATGATTCTCAATCAGAGACAACTAATGACACCTGCCTCTGATTGAGAACCATACTAGGCCGAAACATAGAAATTCCCAAAACCTAGACAAACAAACATAGACTACCCACCCAACTCACGCCCTGACCATACTAACTAAACACAAAACACAGAAAATAAAGGTCAGAACGTGACAGTACCCCCCAAAGGTGCGGACTCCGGCCGCAAAACCTTGACCTATAGGGGAGGGTCTGGGTGGCGTCTGTCCGCGGTGGCGGTTCTGGCGCGGACGCGGACCCCACTTCACCCTTGTCTTTGTCCGCCTTATTTTCCGCCTCCGTGGCTTTCTCACCATGGCAACCCCTCTCAATGACCCCACTGGACAGAGGGGCAGCTCGGGACAGAGCAGCTCTGGACAGAGGACAGGGGCTCTGGACAGAGGACAGGGCTCTGGACAGAGGGGACAGGGGCTCTGGACAGCCTCTGGGCTGAGGGGCTCTGGCGCCTCTGGGCTGAGGGGCTCTGGCGCCTCTGGGCTGAGGGGCTCTGGCGCCTCTGGGCTGAGGGGCTCCGGCTGAGGGCTGGCGCCGGACAGCGCTGGGGACGCTCCGGCAGCGGCGCCGGACAGGCGGAGGCTCCGCAGCGGCGCCGGACAGGCGGGAGGCTCCGGCAGCGGCGCCGGACAGGCGGGACGCGCCGGACAACGGCGCAGGACAGGCGGGGACGCTCCGGCAGCGGCGCAGGACAGGCGGGACGCTCCGGCAACGGCGCCGGACAAGCGGGACGCTCCGGCAGCGGCGCGGACAGGCGGGACGCTCCGGCAGCGGCGCCAGACAGGCGGGGACGCTCCGGCAGCGGCGCCGGATGGGCGGGACGCTCCCGGCAGCGGCGCCGGACAGGCGGGAGCACCTGCAGAGAGGGAGACAGAGAGACAGCCTGGTGCGTGGAGCTGCTACAGGAGGCAGCGGCGCCGGACAGGCGGGATGCTCCAGCAGCGGCGCCGGACAGGAGGGACGCTCCGGCAGCGGCGCCAGACAGGCGGGACGCTCCGGCAGCGGCGGACAGGCGCGCTCCAGCAGCGGGACGCTCCGGCAGCAGCGCCGGACAGGCGGGAGGCTCCGGCAGCAGCGCCGGACAGGCGGGAGGCTCCGGCAGCGGCGCGGACAAGGGAGGCTCCGGCAGCGCGCCGGACAGGCGGGAGGCTCCGGCAGCGGCGCCGGACAGGCGGGAGGCTCCGGGGCGGCGCCGGACAGGCGGGAGGCTCCGGCAGCGGCGCCGGACAGGCGGGAGGCGGCCGGCAGCGGCGCCGGAGGCGGGAGGCTCCGGCAGCGGCGCCGGACAGGCGGGACGCTCCGGCAGCGGCGCGGACAGGCGGGAGCACCTGCAGGGAGGAGACTGAGAGACAGCCTGGTGCGTGGGGCTGCCACAGGAACTACCAGGCTGGGGAGACTTTCAGGAGGCTTGATGTTAGGAGGAGCCTGAAAGATCGGGCTGTGGGGAGCACTGGAGCTCTGAGTGCGCAACCTTGGCACCACTTCCCAGGCTGGACAACTACTCGAGCCCGGACCCTCCAGAGTGCAGGCACAGGTTGAACCGGGCTGTGGGTAAGCACGGGAGATCTAGTGCTTACTACACGCACCTCTCCCCTAGGCTCCACTCCCACAGTTGCCCGGTACGAGCGGAGGCGCAGGCAGAGGACGCACTGCACCCTCCCAGCGCCCCGGAGACACAGCACGCAGAGCCGAGGGCGCAGGATAACCTGGACCAAGACTGCGTACCGGCGACCAGACCCGCTGAGCAGGCACCATACGCCCTGGCTCAATGCCCACACTCGCATGGCACTCTCGGGGGGCTGCCTATAGCGCACCGGGCTATGGACACGCACTGGCGACACCGTGCGCTCAACCGCATAACACGGTGCCTGACCAGTAATGCGCTGCTTATCATAAGCACGAGGGAGTGAGCTCAGGTCTGCTACCTGGCTTAGTACCACACCTCGTGCCCCCAAAAAAAATTTTGGGGCTGCCTCTCGTACCTGTCGCACTGCCGTGCTGGCTCCTCATATTGCTCCTGTAACCTTCGCTGCATCAGCTCTGCTTTGGGGCGATTTTCCCCACTCTCCAGGGTCCCTCTCCCGTTCAGTATCTGCTCCAGTTGTGTGTCCAGGAGTCCTGTGATGCTGGCCTCTGTTGTTGATGCTGCTGCTGCTGTCATCGCTGTCCTTTACCACGCCGCTTGGTCGATTGTGGTGGGTGATTCTGTAATGAGTTTCCTCCTCTTCTTCCGAAGAGGAGAGAGGAAACGGATCAGAGGACCAATACGCGGCGTGGTAATTTCCATGGTACTTTTTAATGCTATAAGGTACACATGAACAAACTAACAAAACAAGAATGTGAAAACTCAAAAAACAGTCCTATCTGGTGCACACACAGAGACAGGAAACAATCACCCACAAACACACAGTGAAACCCAGGCCACCTAAGTATGATTCTCAATCAGAGACAACTAATGACACCTGCCTCTGATTGAGAACCATACTAGGCAGCAACATAGAAATTCCCAAAACCTAGACAAACAAACATAGACTACCCACCCAACTCACGCCCTGACCATACTAACTAAACACAAAACACAGAAAATAAAGGTCAGAACGTGACAC
>NW_026289477.1:0-5375 GCF_023373465.1 Oncorhynchus keta
TATCCATTGTAGTGTTTATAAAAGGTAGCTCATAAGCATAGCAGGTATCCATTGTAGTGTTTATTAAAGGTGGCAGTATTGTATGGCAGTGTTCATGTTGCCCCATCAGCAAAGCAGGTATTTATATGGTAGTGATAATGTTACTAATGTTGAGGAACTAGAGCAAGCACACTTGTAGTTGTTTTGTTTGGAATACAACCCTGCACCCCGCCTTTACACAATTACTGTTGTTGTTTACACAATCCAATCTGGGTCAGGTGGGCATCATTCGATAGCTTTTTCTATTGCCAACATGACTAGCTAAGTTTGGCTTTCACAATGCAATTCAGGAAACAGATCGCAATTCCTGATCATCTGTGTAGGCATGCAGCCGGAAAAGTGATGGTCCCAGACCATTATGCCTGTTGCAGGCTGGTATAATCCGGTAGAGCATTCCCTGATTTTCCCAAAGTCTTGAATGGCCACATTAGGAACATACTTTGGAAAGGTATTATGTGTTATCAAATGTGTGAGAACTCTTAACAATATTAGCTACCCGCCTAAATTTGAATTTGAGAAAACTTGCTTGCTTGATTTGAACGTAGGTGCCCTTCTGCTTCTTCATGCTGGCATGTGTATCCGCACAACAGACAGGGCAAGAGGCGAACAGGGACATCAATTGGCTACGACAGACGATGTACTTGTCAGCATCAACACTGAAATAAGTAGATCATTAATTAGTGCATCTATACAATCATTATTCATCTTTTTACATCTTTGAATTGAGTTGGATGAATCCTCTGATGACTCAGGGTCAGCAGACAGCTCATCCTCCCCATGGTTCCAGGATCGATCTCCACTCTCACTGGGTTCAGGGCTGGAGTCCTCACTTGATTCAGGGTTGGAGGGTCTGACGTCAAAAACCATCTCCTCGATTTGTGTCCCAACACAAACTATCACAGGGCCTGCCTGGACAGCTACAATAGAAAAGAGTATGAGACAATCCGAAACCAATTAATAGTTTTATAATACCACATGATTGTTGTAGAAGAAGCTAGAATTACAGTTGAAGTTGGAAGTTGAAACACTTAGGTTGGAGTCATTAAAACTCGTTTTTCAACCACTCCACAAATTTCTTGTTAACAAACTATAGTTTTGGCAAGTCGGTTAGGACATCTACTTTGTTCATGAAACGTAATTTTTCAACAATTGTTTACAGAAGACTAGAATTTAGAATTCACTGTATCACAATTCCAGTGGTTCAGAAGTTAACATATACTAAGTTGACTGTGCCTTTAAACAGCTTGGAAAATTCCAGAAAATGATGTCATGGCTTTAGAAGCTTCTGATAGGCTAATTGACATCATTTGAGTCAATTGAGGTGTACCTGTGGATGCATTTTAAGACCTACCTTCAAACTCAGTGCCTCTTTGCTTGACATCATGGGAAAAACAAAAGAAATCAGCAAAGACATCAGAAAAAGATTATAGACCTCCACAAGTCTGGTTCATCCTTGGGAGCAATTTCCAAACGCCTGAAGGTACCACGTTCATCTGTACAAACAATAGTATGCAAGAATAAACACCATGGGACCACGCAGCCGTCATACTGCTCAGGAAAGAGACACGTTCTGTCTCCTAGAGATGAATGTACTTTGGTGTGCAAAGTGCAAATCAATCCCAGAACAACAGCAAAGGACCTTGTGAAGATGCTGGAGGAAACAGGTACAAAGTATCTATATCCACAGTAAAACGAGTCCTATATCAACATAACCTGAGAGGCAGCTCAGCAAGGGAGAAGCCACTGCTTCAAACCACCATAAAAAAGTCAGACTCTGGTTTTGTAACTGCACATGGGGACAAAGATCGTACTTGTTGGAGAAATGTCCTCTGGTCTGATGAAACAAAAATAGACACTGTTTGGCCATAATGACCATCGTTATGTTTGGAGGAAAAATGGGGAGGCTTGCAAACCGAAGAACACCATCTCAATTGTGAAGCACGGGGGTGGCAGCATCATGTTGTGGGGGTGCTTTGCTGCAGGAGGGACTGGTGCACTTCACAAAATAGATGGCTTCATGAGGAAGGAAAATGATGTGGATATATTGAAGCAACATCTCAAGACATTGGTCAGGAAGTTAAAGCTTGGTCGCAAATGGGTCTTCCAAATGGACAATGACCCCAAGCATACTTCCAAAGCTGTGGCAAAATGGCTTAAGGACAACAAAGTCAAGGTATTGGAGTTGCCATCACAAAGCCCTGACCTCAATCCTCTAAACAATGTGTGGGCAGAACTGAAACAGCATGTGCGAGCAAGGAGGCCAAAAAACCTGACTCAGTTACAGCAGCTCTGTCAGGAGGAATGGGCAAAATTCACCCAACTTATTGTGGGAAGCTTGTGGAAGGCTACCCAAAACGTTTGGCCCAAGTTAAACAATTTAATGGCAATGCTACCAAATACTAATTGAGTGTATGTAAACTTCTGACCCACTGGGCATGTGATGAAAGAAATAAAAGCTGAAATAAATAATTCTCTGCTATTATTCTGACATTTCACATTCTTACAATAAAGTGTTGATCCTAACTGACCTAAGACAGGGCATTTTTACTAGGCTTAAATGTCAGGAATTGTGAATAACTGAGTTTAAATGTATTTGGCTGAGGTGTATGTAAACTTCTGACTTCTGTATTATCTAGAGAGTGCTAACACGTGGCCAATCACTGCCATTAGTAACTGAGCTTGCATTAATGCAGTTTGTGCACAATACAATTCCACATTGAGAAATACCTGATGGAGGGTGTAGAGTCCTCAGGTTACACTGTTTCAGGTCCAGGTAGCACTGTGTTCTACACTGTCATGTTGCTGGTGCTGAAACTTCTGCAGCCTCAAATTCAACCTCATCTTCACCATCAACTGGTGCTGAGACAGGCACACCAGGCTCAGGTCTGTGCACCTCTCTTAGGGCCTTCAGAAATATAACTTAATGGCGGGGATCACGTGACCAATGGGAGTTATGGTCGATTGTCACTAGAGCACTGCAAACCCAATACGTCTTTTTCATATTTATTACATTATTTTGACAAGGAACATTTCAACAACAAACCCAAGACTGACTAACAATGCCGACTGCTCAAGAAGGCAAGTAAAACAACACTTCTTTGACTTCTTCCCTTAAAGTTAAGTGTCAGAAGACGGCCTTCAGGACTGAAACTGAGGCCTTCATAGCTGGCGCGATTTCTGAGGCGTTAGCCAATCAACAGAACTCTCTCAAGGATATACTGTGTTAGCTGAGACGGTGGAACCACTCAACAGAAAACATCAATATACTTTAGCGGCTGTTAAGCTCTTACAATCAACGTTGAGAGAAGGATGAAAGTGATTGACAATCTGTCTACTAAAGTGGACAATCTGAAAGGTTAAAATAAGGAAAGTCAATGACTGTTCTTCACAACTGGAGAAGATGGCTGAAATGGAGGACTGTTCCACATCGCTCAAATGTAAGATTCATTGATTTGAAAGAAGGAGATGAGACTGATGATCCCATCGAATTCCTACAGAGAATGATTCCTAAATGGATCCCATCCATATCTCATAAGGTTGTTTTAGAAAGTGCCCATCGCATCTACTCTGGACCTGGGACTAGTAATGCTTCAGACAGACCGAGGACGCTGATATTCAAGATCCTCCGGTACAACGACAGCCAAGCCATTCTACAAGGAGACAGAGCAGCAGAGCTCATTCACCACGCTCTTAGGTACTTGCCCGGTTTCTCCCCTGACCACAGCACGCCACGTCTTCCAATGCCGCAAAGTCTTCAACGAGGTCCTGAACAAACTCAGCCTGAGGGGCATCCAGTCATTCCTCATCTATCCAGCAACGCTCCAGGCCACACACAGGGGAGAGCGCCTGTCATTCACCACAGCACAAGACACCGAGGAGTTTGTGGCATCACTTGGAGAGGACAACCATGAGCACCACAGTGGAGCCAGTTAGTTCTCCATGTTTGTGCTATGTTAAGGCATAATCGTTCAGTCGATTGAGCAGTTCTTCCCATTCTCTTATCTCCATTGTGTCAGTTAATGCATGATATTTAGGAAATGGAGTGAGTCATTCAGCGGTATTGGTAGGGTTTTAGTGACAGACACTGCTACGTTCAGTCACAGGTCTAACATTGAGTGGAGAGGGCAGACTGTTGTCTCCTAACCTGTCAGGGAGGAGGGAATCTTTGTTTCAACTGTTTTGATACATTTGGCAGGGTTATTGGGGTGGAATGGCAATCTGAAGGGTTTTGTAATGTTATACATCATTTAATCCAACAATGGATATGTTTACTATTTTTTTCTAGAATATCTGGCAAAGATTTTCCCCTTCTGTAACCAGAAGCCTGCTCAATTTATCGGATTATAAGCTTATTATTGGAACTGACATGAATGCCATTATTGATTCTATGATAGATAGATCTGGACTTTCTCATAGCTCATCTCAAGTGAATGCTTCCCTGGCACTTAAACAATTTCTTAAAGATCTTCATCCTAATGTCTCCTTTAGATTTCATAATCCGACAACTAAGGACTATACATGCTTTTCTGCTAGATTTAAGACTTTCTTGAGAATTGACTATGTTTGAACATCTCTGATATTACAGGGAAGATGGAATTTATAAAAACATTACCGGCCATTCTATCTGATCATAATCCCATTCTTTGTCAATTTCAAATCTTCCCAATGAAAAAGAGGTTTAGTAATACTTTACTACACAACGCTGACTTCATCATACAGTTTAAATCCAATTTAAAATATTTTTGGGAAATAAATTACCACTCGGTGGAGGACTCAAATACGATATGGTTAACTGTAAAATGTTTCATAGAGAAAACTAGACATTTTTCCTATAATTGACAGAAATTGGAAAATCATTTTTAAATGCTGGAAGACTCCCTTAAAAAAATAACTATTCAACAGAGAGAGAAATTGAGCTTAAAACAAGTAGACTGGAACTTAATTACATGTTGCGACGTAGAGCAAAATTCATTATACAGACAAAGATACTATTTTCAAGGGAGTAGACCGAGCCACTTACTGGCACTGCAGCTTAAACATACTGAAACAAGATCCTCAATACAGCTCATCAGATCTCCTTCTAAGGGACTGATATCTGATCCCTACAGAAATAAATACACATTTTAGAGCATATTATTTAGATGTATGCAGTTCCTCACATAGCTTTGATACTTCTGCTTGACAGCAGTTCCTGGAGAACAGTACGTTGCCCAAATTCTCAACGACGTCAACGACGTCATGCTCTTAAAATGAAGTTGAACAATAACCCAACACGTAAAGTGTTGTATCCATGTCTCATGAGCTGAAATAAAATATCCAAGACATTTTCCATAGGC
>NW_026289478.1:0-5051 GCF_023373465.1 Oncorhynchus keta
TGTAACACTTCAGGTGTCGTAGGTGTGTGGAGTCAAACGCAGGAGACAGTGAGTGCAAAGCTGTGCGTCTTTAATAGCGCCAACGCATCCCAGGGTGCTCACAATAGTAACGGCCCCAAACACAGGGAATGAGAATGTACAACAGAAAACGTAACGACCAGGCACTAACACGTACTTCTAACAACAGAGCCGAAGGTTACACTGCAATAATCCCGCACAACAACCAGGCGGGCCGGCTGCCTAATAAAGACAAACTAATTAGCTGATTCAATCATGAACAGGTGCTACCACTAAACATACAAGGAGGGGGAGGAAAAACAATCAGTGGCAGCTAATAGGCCGGTGACGACGACCGCCGAGCGCCAACCGCCCGGGAAGGGGAAACACCCTCGGTCGGACTCGTGACAGTACCCCCCTCCTGACGCGCGGCTCCCGCAGCGCGCCGACACCGGCCTCGAGGTCGCCCCGGAGGACGAGGTGCAGGGCGATCCGGATGGAGGCGATGGAAATCCCTCAACATGGATGGATCCAAGATGTCCCTCACCGGTACCCAGCACCTCTCCTCCGGACCGTACCCCTCCCAGTCCACGAGGTACTGCAGGCCCCTCACCCGGCGTCTTGAGTCCAGAATGGCCCGGATCGTGTACGCCGGGGTCCCCTCGATGTCCAGAGGGGGGGGAGGGACCTCCGGTACCTCACTGTCCTGCAGGGGACCAGCTACCACCGGCCTGAGGAGAGACACATGAAACGAGGGGTTAATTCGATAATAGGAAGGGAGTTGTAATCGATAACACACCTCGTTTATTCTCCTCAGGACTTTAAAGGGCCCTACACACTGCGGACCCAGCTTCCGGCAGGGCAAGCGGAGAGGTAGGTTTCGGGTCGAGAGCCAGACCCTGTCCCCGGTACAAACACGGGGGCCTCACTGCGGTGGCGGTCAGCACTCCTCTTCTGCCGTCCACTCGCTTGTCGTAGAGACTCCTGGACGGCCCTCCAGGTCTCCTTGGAGCGCTGTACCCATTCCTCCACCGCAGGAGCCTCGGTCTGGCTCGGATGCCATGGTGCCAGGACCGGCTGGTATCCCAACACACACTGAAAAGGGGACACGTTAGTAGAGGAGTGGCGTAGTGAGTTCTGAGCCATTTCAGCCCAGGGAATGTATCGTGCCCACTCCCCTGGCCGATCCTGGCAATACGACCGCAGAAACCTACCCACCTCCTGGTTCAATCTCTCCACCTGCCCATTACTCTCGGGGTGATAACCGGAGGTCAGGCTGACAGAGACCCCCAAGCGTTCCATGAACGCTCTCCATACCCGAGACGTGAATTGGGGGCCCCGATCAAGAAACGATGTCCTCCGGCACCCCGTAGTGCCGAAAGACATGGGTAAATAATGCCTCCGCAGTCTGCAGGGCTGTAGGGATACCGGGCAACGGGAGGAGACGGCAGGACTTAGAAAACCGATCCACAATCACTAGAACCGCGGTGTTCCCCTGAGACGGCGGAAGATCAGTCGGAGAATGTGGACAGATGTGACCATAGCCGCTGTCACGGAACTGAGGAGGGGTTAACTTCCCTCTAGGAAGGTGCCTAGGGCCCTCTGAGCGCACACTGAGCAAGAGGGAGACATCAACCCTTAACGTCCTTAACCAACGTAGGCCACCAATGCCTCCTGAAGGCTCCCCACTGTCCTCGTCACCCCAGGGTGACCAGGAAGGCCGGACGTGACCCACCAGATCAGCATACACTCCCGAACATCGCGCGTGCCTTCGCCCCGCTGGACACTGAGGAGGCGCGGGTTCAGCCCGTAACGCCCGCTCGATGTCGAGTCCCACCTCCCATGCCACTGGGGCTAACAGCTTAGAGGCGGGAAGGATGGGAGTAGGTTCGGTGGACCCATCCTCAGTCATCGTGGGCGGGACAGTCGTCAGCCCTCACGTTCTGGGAGCCCCATTCTATATAAGACAAGTAAACCGGAACCGGGTGAAGAATATGGCCCACCTTGCCTGACGTGGTTAGATGTGCAGCGAATATACTCCAGATTCTGGTGGTCGGTCAGATGAGAAAAGGGTGCTTAGCCCCTCAAGCCAGTGTCTCCACACCTTCCAGAGCTCTAACCACACCCGCTAGCAACTCCCGGTCCCCCACATCTGTAGTTACGCTCCGCTGGAGCTGAGCTTCCTTGAGAAAGAAAGCGCAGGGCGGGTTTCGGTGGCGTACCCGAGCTGTGATAGCCTGGCACCCACCCCAGCCTCGGACGCGTCCACCTCCACTATGGAATGCTAGAGAGGGATCGGATGTAACTCCAGGCCTCAGTGAACGCGCCCTTCAGCTGATCTGAATGCCCTGTCCGCCTGTGCTGACCACTGCAATCGCACGGGCCCCCCAGCAGTGAGGTAATGGGAGCCGCTATCTGGCCAAAACCCTGGATAAACCTCCGGTAGTAGTTGGCAAAACCCAAAAACCGCTGCACCTCCTTTACCCGTGGTTGGAGGTCGGCCAAGTCGCACGGCCCTAATCGTTCACCTCCATCACCACCCCGAGGTGGAAATGCGATATCCCAGAAAAGAGACGGCTCGTTTAGAGAGAACGCATTTCTCAGCCTTGACGTATAGGTCATGCTCCATGATCTTCAAGCACTGCGCGCAGAGACATGCGCGGTGTGAGTGGCGGTAGATCAGAATGTCTTCGATATAAACAACCACCCCCTGACACTTTGGGTCTGAGAATCGTCTACAAAGGATTGGAAACGGCTTTGCATTCTTTAACCCATACGGCATGACGAGGTACTCATAGTGGCCGGATGTAGTACTAAATGCGGTTTTCCACTCGTCTCCCCTTCCGAATACGCACCAGACTATCGCTCCTGAGATCAGTTTTGTGAAGAACTGCGCTCCGTGAACGATTCCACCGCCGTAGCGATGAGAGGTAGAGGGTAACTATACCCCACTGTGATGGCGTTTAGACCTCTATAATCGATACACGGACGCAAACCTCCCTCCTTTTTCCTCACAAAAAGAAACTCGAGGAGACGGGTGAAATGGAGGGCCGAGATGTACCCCTGTCCCAGCGACTCCGTGACATATGTCTCCATTGCCAACGTCTCCTCCTGGGACAGCGGGTACACATGACTCTTAGGAAGCGCAGCGTCTACCTGGAGATCTATCGTACAATCCCCTTCCCCCGGTCGATAAGGTGGTAATTTAGTCGCTTTCACTTTACTGAAAGCGATTGCCAAATCGGCATACTCGGAGGGAATGCACACCGTGGAACCCTGGTCTGGACTCTCCACCGGCCCCATTGGCACGATGGAAACTCCCCAAACACCTTCCAGAACACTCCTCTGACCACCCTGGAGAGCCCCTTGTCTCCACGAAGAATTTTAGGATTGTCCCGGGCCAGCCAGGAGTCCCCAGCACCACTGGAAACGCAGGCGAATCAATAATAAAAAAAAAAACTGATACGCTCCCTATGATTCCCCCTGCGTCACCATGTCCAGTGGGACCGTGGTCTCCCGACCATCTGACCCTAATGCCGGCTATCTAGGAGTGCACGGGAAAAGGAGAATCTATCGGCACCAGCGGAACCCCTTAACAAGGGCAGGTCCATGATCCATAAAGTTCCCAGCTGCGCCTGAATCGACTAGCGCCCTATGCTGGGAAGAGGGAAAAAAGTGAAGGAAAGAGATTAAGACAAACATGGCCAACAGGGATTCTGGGTAGGTCTGATGCTGACTCACCTGGGGTGACTCGGCGTTCCGCCTGCCATCTCTACTCCCAGACGGACCCCCAGCATGATCAGGCGTGTCATCTCAGAAGGCCACAGTTGGGTGCAGGAAGGGCTGCCTCTGCAGGCTTTCTCAGCACCAGTGCCCTCCCAACTCCATCAGGACAGGCGGAGACCCCGGGTGATGGGAAACGCACAGACCACCTCTGAGCAGCCGGGCAGCCAGCAGGTGTCAGTCGAATGGACATGTCAATCAGCTGATCCAGTGACAGAGTGGTGTCCCGACACGCTAACTCCCGGCGGACGTCCTCTCGGAGACCACACCTGTAGTGGTCCGTAAGGGCCCTGTCGTTCCACCCAGATCCGGCTGCCAAGGTCCGGAACTCCAGCGCGTAATCCTGGGCGCTCCTCCTCTCCTGCCTGAGATGAAAAAGTCGTTCTCCCACCGCTCGGCCGTCTATAGGGTGATCAAATACGGCACGAAGCGGCAGGAAAACTCTGGGTAGTGCTCCGCGCTGAGTCTGGGCCATTCCAGACTGCGTTCGCCCACTCCAGAGCACGACCCGTGAGGCAGGAGATGAGGACACTCACCCTCTCCGCTCCTGAGGGAGGGGTCTAATGATGGCCAGAGTATAGCTCCAGCTGAAGCAGAAACCCCTGGCAACCCGCCGCCGCTCCATCATAAGCCCTCGGTAGCGTCAGACGAAGGGTGCTGGAGTCGAGTGATGGGGAGACCGGAGTCAGAGGTGCGAAGAGTGGAAGAAGAGACCCTCCTCTCCCGCCAGTCCAATTCTCTCCATCCGCCCGATCCACGCCAGCGGATCGATCCGATGGAAATGGTGGTGTGTTGAAACCCGTTCCTCCATCGATGGGAGAGGTTGGCTGCTGCTCCACTGCTGACTCCATTCGATTTTAGATGCGAGGATTCTGTAACACTTCAGGTGTCGTAGGTGTGAGGTCAAACGCAGGGAGACAGTGAGTGCAAAGCTGTGCGTCTTTAATAGCGCCAACACATCCCAGGTGCTCACAATAATGCGGCCCCAAACACAGGGAATGAGAATGTACAACAGAAACGTAACGACCAGGCACTAACACGTACTTCTAACAACAGAGCCGAAGGTTACACTGCAATAATCCGCACAACAACCAGGCGGACGGCTGCTAATAAAGACAAACTAATTTGCTGATTCAATCATGAACAGGGTGCTACCACTAAACATACAAGGAGGGAGGAAAAACAATCAGTGGCAGCTAATAGGCCGGTGACGACGACCGCCGGCGCCAACCGCCCGGGAAGGGGAAACACCCTCGGTCGGACTCGTGACA
>NW_026289479.1:0-106591 GCF_023373465.1 Oncorhynchus keta
TTCTATATCATATACAACTGTAGTTATCCCTCCTTCTATATATACAACTGTATTTATTCCCTCCTCACTAACTGTACTATCCTCCTTCGGCATCAATACAACTGTACTATCCTCCTTCTATATCAATACAACTGCAATTATCCTCCTTCTATATCAATACAACTGTACTATCCCTCCTTCTATATCATCAATACAACTGTACTATCCCTCCTTCTATATATATACAACTGTACAATCCCTCCTTCAATACAACTGTATATCCTCCTTCTATATCAATACAACTGTATGGTCCCTCCTTTATATCAATACAACTGTACTATCCCTCCTTCTATACAACTGTACTATCCCTCCTTCTATATCAATACAACTGCACTATCCCTCCTTCTATATCAATACAACTGTACTATCCCTCCTTCTATACACTGTACTATCCCTCCTTCTATCAATAACTGTAGTATCCTCCTTCTATATCAATACAACTGTACTATCCCTCCTTCTATATCAATACAACTGTACTATCCCTCCTCCTATATCAATACAACTGTATTATCCTCCTCTATATCAATAATTCCTCCTGTACAAGTGCATCCCTCCTTCAATGATACAACTGTCCTATCCCCCTTCTATATCAATACAACTGTACTATCCCTCCTTCTATACAACTGTAGTATCCCCTTCAATAAACTGTACTATCCCCCTTCTATATCAATACAACTGTACTATCCTTCCTATACAACTGTACTTTCCCTCCTTCTATAACTGTATTTATCCCTCCTTCTATACAACTGTATTTATCCTTTCCTTCTATATCAATACAACCTGTACTATCCTCCTTCTATATCAACTGTACTATCCTCCTTCTATATCAATAGAACTGTACTATCCCTCCTTCTATATCAATACAACTGTATTTATCCTCCTTCTATACAACTGTACTATCCCTCCTTCTTTTAAAATTGCATTTATCCCTCCTTCTATATCAACTGTACTATCCCTCCTTCTATACAACTGTATTTATCCCTCCTTCTATACAACTGTATTTATCCTCCTTCTATATCAATACAACTGTGTTTATCCTCCTTCTATATCAATACAACTGTATTTATCCCTCCTTCTATATCAATAACTCAGGTTTTATCCCTCCTTCAATACTAACTCAATACAACTGTACTATCCTCCTTCTATACAACTGTACTATCCCTCCTTCTATATCAATACAACTGTAGTATCCCTCCTTCTATACAACTGTATTTATCCCTCCTTCTATATCAATACAACTGTACTATCCCTCCTTCTATACAACTGTCAATACAACTGTATTTATCCTCCTATACAACTGTACTATCCCTCCTTCTATACAACTGTACTATCCTCCTTTCTCATAACTGTACTATCCCTCCTTCTATACAACTGTACTATCCTCCTTCTATACAACTGTACTATCCTCCTTCTATATCAATACAACTGTACTATCCCTCCTTCTATACAACTGTAGTATCCCTCCTTCAATACAACTAACTGTACTATCCCCCTTTCTATATCAATACAACTGTACTATCCCTCCTTCTATACAACTGTACTATCCTCCTTCAATACAACTGTACTATCCCTCCTTCTATATATACAACTGTACTATCCCTCCTTCTATACAACTGTACTATCCCTCCTATTCAATACAACTGTACTATCCCTCCTTCTATACAACTGTACTATCCCTCCTTCTATACAACTGTACTATCCTCCTTCTCAATACAACTGTACTTATCCCTCCTTCTATATCAATACAACTGTACTATCCTCCTTCTATACAACTGTCTATCCCTCCTTCTATACAACTGTACTATCCCTCCTTCTATATCAATACAACTGTACTATCCCTCCTTCTATATCAATACAACTGTACTATCCCTCCTTCTATAACTGTACTATCCCTCCTTCTATACAACTGTACTATCCTCCTTCTATACAACTGTACATCCCTCCTTCAATACAACTGTACTATCCCTCCTTCTATACAACTGTACTATCCCTCCTTCTATATCAATACAACTGTACTATCCCTCCTCTCTATATCAATACAGCTGTACTATCCCTCCTTCTATACCAATACAACTGTACTATCCTCCTTCTATACAACTGTACTATCCTCCTTCTATACAACTGTACTATATACAAACTGTACTATCCCTCCTTCTATACAACTGTACTATCCTCCTTCTATATCAATACAACTGTACTATCCCTCCTTCTATATCAATACAACTGTACTATCCTCCTTCTATATCAATACAACTGTACTATCCCTCCTTTCAATACAACTGTACTATCCCTCCTTCTATATCAATACAACTGTACTATCCCTCCTTCTATATCAATACAACTGTACTATCCCTCCTTCTATATCAATACAGCTGTACTATCCCTCCTTCTATATCAATACAACTGTACTATCCCTCCTTCTATATCAATACAACTGTACTATCCCTCCTTCTATACAACTGTATATCCCTCCTTCATATCAATACAACTGTACTATCCCTCCTTCAATACAACTGTACTATCCCTCCTTCAATACAACTGTACTATCCTCCTTCTATACAACTGTACTATCCCTCCTTCTATACAACTGTACTATCCCTCCTTCTATATCAATACAACTGTACTATCCCTCCTTCTATATCAATACAACTGTACTATCCCTCCTTCTATATCAATACAACTGTACTATCCTCCTTCTATATCAATACAACTGTACTATCCCTCCTTCTATATCAATACAACTGTACTATCCCTCCTTCTATACAACTGTACTATCCCTCCTTCTATACCAATACAACTGTACTATCCCTCCTTCTATATCAATACAACTGTACTATCCCTCCTTCTATATCAATACAACTGTAGTATCCTCCTTCTATATATATACAACTGTACTATCCCTCCTTCTATATCAATACAACTGTACTATCCCTCCTTCTATATCAATACAACTGTAGTATCCCTCCTTCTATATATATACAACTGTACTATCCCTTCTTCTATATCAATACAACTGTACTATCCCTCCTTCTATATCAATACAACTGTAGTATCCTTCTATATATATACAACTGTACTATCCCTCCTTCTATATCAATACAGCTGTACTATCCCTCCTTCTATACAACTGTAATATCCCTCCTTCTATACAACTGTACTATCCTCCTTCTATATCAACAGCTGTACTATCCCCTCCTTCTATACAACTGTACTATCCCTCCTTCTATATCAATACAACTGTACTATCCTCCTTCTATATCAATACAACTGTACTATCCCCCTTCTATATCTATACAACTGTCTATCCCTCCTTCTATATCAATACAACTGTACTATCCCTCCTTCTATATCAATACAACTGTACTATCCCTCCTTCTATATCAATACAACTGTACTATCCCTCCTTCTATATCAATACAACTGTACTATCCCTCCTTCAATACAACTGTACTATCCCTCCTTCTATATCAATACAACTGTACTATCCCTCCTTCTATATCAATACAACTGTAGTATCCCTCCTTCTATATACAACTGTACTATCCCTCCTTCTATATCAATACAACTGTACTATCCCTCCTTCTATACAACTGTACTATCCCTCCTTCTCAATACAACTGTACTATCCCTTCTTCTATATCAATACAACTGTACTATCCCTCCTTCTATATATACAACTGTACTATCCCTCCTTCTATATCAATACAACTGTAGTATCCCTCCTTCTATATCAATACAACTGTACTATCCCTCCTTCTATATCAATACAACTGTACTATCCCTCCTTCTATATCAATACAACTGTACTATCCCTCCTTCTATACAACTGTACTATCCCTCCTTCTATATCAATACAACTGTACTATCCTCCTTCTATACAACTGTACTATCCCTCCTTCTATACAACTGTACTATCCCTCCTTCTATATCAATACAACTGTACTATCCCTCCTTCTATATCAATACAACTGCACTATCCCTCCTTCTATACAACTGTACTATCCCTTCTTCTATATCAATACAACTGTACTATCCCTCCTTCTATATCAATACAACTGTACTATCCCTCCTTCTATATCAATACAACTGTACTATCCCTCCTTCTATATCAATACAACTGTACTATCCCTCCTATCAATACAACTGTACTATCCCTCCTTCTATACAACTGTACTATCCCTCCTTCTATACAACTGTACTATCCTCTATATCAATACAACTGTAGTATCCCTCCTTCTATACAACTGTACTATCCCTCCTTCTATATCAATACAACTGTACTATCCCTCCTTCTATACAACTGTACTATCCCTCCTTCTATATATACAACTGTACTATCCCTCCTTCTATACAACTGTACTATCCCTCCTTCTATACAACTGTACTATCCCTCCTTCTATACAACTGTACTATCCTCCTTCTATACAACTGTACTATCCCTCCTTCTATACAACTGTACTATCCTCCTTCTATATCAATACAACTGTACTATCCCTCCTTCTATACAACTGTAGTATCCCTCCTTCAATACAACTGTACTATCCCCCTTCTATATCAATACAACTGTACTATCCCTCCTTCTATACAACTGTACTATCCCTCCTTCTATACAACTGTACTATCCCTCCTTCTATATCAATACAACTGTACTATCCCTCCTTCTATACAACTGTATTTTATCCTCCTTCAATACAACTGTACTATCCTCCTTCTATACAACTGTACTATCCCTCCTTCTATACAACTGTACTATCCCTCCTTCTATATCAATACAACTGTACTATCCCTCCTTCTATATCAATACAACTGTACTATCCCTCCTTCTATACAACTGTACTATCCTCCTTCTATACAACTGTACTATCCCTCCTTCTATATCTATACAACTGTACTATCCCTCCTTCTATATCAATACAACTGTACTATCCCTCCTTCTATACAACTGTACTATCCCTCCTTCTATACAACTGTACTATCCCTCCTTCTATACAACTGTACTATCCCTCCTTCAATACAACTGTACTATCCCTCCTTCTATACAACTGTACTATCCCTCCTTCTATATCAATACAACTGTACTATCCCTCCTTCTATATCAATACAACTGTACTATCCCTCCTTCTATATCAATACAACTGTACTATCCCTCCTTCTATACAACTGTACAACTCAATACAACTGTACTATCCCTCCTTCTATATCAATACAACTGTACTATCCCTCCTTCTATACCAATACAACTGTACTATCCCTCCTTCTATCCTATCCTCCTTCTATATCAATACAACTGTACTATCCCTCCTTCTATACAACTGTACTATCCCTCCTTCTATATCAATACAACTGTACTATCCCTCCTTCTATATCAATACAACTGTACTATCCCTCCTTCTATATCAATACAACTGTACTATCCCTCCTTCATACAACTGTACTATCCCTCCTTCTATATCAATACAACTGTACTATCCCTCTTCTATATCAATACAACTGTACTATCCCTCCTTCTATATCAATACAGCTGTACTATCCTCCTTCTATATCAATACAACTGTACTATCCCTCCTTCTATATCAATACAACTGTACTATCCCTCCTTCTATACAACTGTACTATCCCTCCTTCTATATCAATACAACTGTACTATCCCTCCTTCAATACAACTGTATATCCCTCCTTCAATACAACTGTACTATCCCTCCTTCAATACAACTGTACTATCCCTCCTTCTATACAACTGTACTATCCTCCTTCTATATCAATACAACTGTACTATCCCTCCTTCTATATCAATACAACTGTACTATCCTCCTTCTATATCAATACAACTGTACTATCCCTCCTTCTATATCAATACAACTGTACTATCCCTCCTTCTATATCAATACAACTGTACTATCCCTCCTTCTATACAACTGTACTATCCCTCCTTCTATACCAATACAACTGTACTATCCCTCCTTCTATATCAATACAACTGTACTATCCCTTCTTCTATATCAATACAACTGTAGTATCCCTCCTTCTATATATATACAACTGTACTATCCCTCCTTCTATATCAATACAACTGTACTATCCCTCCTTCTATATCAATACAACTGTAGTATCCTCCTTCTATATATATACAACTGTACTATCCCTTCTTCTATATATATACAACTGTACTATCCCTCCTTCTATATCAATACAACTGTAGTATCCCCCTTCTATATATATACAACTGTACTATCCCTTCCTTCTATATCAATACAGCTGTACTATCCCTCCTTCTATACAACTGTAATATCCCTCCTTCTATACAACTGTACTATCCTCCTTCTATATCAATACAGCTGTACTATCCCTCCTTCTATATCAATACAACTGTACTATCCTCCTTCTATCAATACAACTGTACTATCCCTCCTTCTATATCTATACAACTGTACTATCCCTCCTTCTATATCAATACAACTGTACTATCCTCCTTCTATATCAATACAACTGTACTATCCCTCCTTCTATATCAATACAACTGTACTATCCCTCCTTCTATATCAATACAACTGTATTTATCCTCCTTCATATACAACTGTACTATCCCTCCTTCTATATCAATACAACTGTACTATCCCCTTCCTATCAATACAACTGTACTATCCCTCCTTCTATATCAATACAACTGTACTATCCCTTCTTCTATATCAATACAACTGTACTATCCCTCCTTCTATATCAATACAACTGTACTATCCCTCCTTCTCCTATCTATCCCTCCTTCTATACAACTGTATCCTCCTTCTATATCAATACAACTGTACTATCCCTCCTTCTATACAACTGTACTATCCCTCCTTCTATATCAATACAACTGTACTATCCCTCCTTCTATATCAATACAACTGTACTATCCCTCCTTCTTATATATACAACTGTACTATCCCTCCTTCTATATCAATACAACTGTACTATCCCTCCTTCTATATCAATACAACTGTACTATCCTCCTTCTATATCAATACAACTGCACTATCCCTCCTCCTTCTACTATCCTCCTTCTATATCAATACAACTGTACTATCCCTCCTTCTATATCAATACAACTGTACTATCCCTCCTTCTATATCAATACAACTGTACTATCCTCCTTCTATATCAATACAACTGTACTATCCCTCCTTCTATATCAATACAACTGTACTATCCCTCCTTCTATATCAATACAACTGTACTATCCCTCCTTCTATATCAATACAACTGTACTATCCCTCCTTCTATATCAATACAACTGTACTATCCCTTCTTCTATATCAATACAACTGTACTATCCCTCTTCTATATCAATACAACTGTACTATCCCTCCTTCTATATCAATACAACTGTACTATCCCTCCTTCTATATCAATACAACTGTACTATCCTCCTTCAATACAACTGTTTATCCTCCTTCTATATCAATACAACTGTACTATCCCTCCTTCTATATCAATACAACTGTACTATCCCTCCTTCTATATCAATACAACTGTACTATCCCTCCTTCTATATCAATACAACTGTACTATCCCTCCTTCTATATCAATACAACTGTACTATCCCTCCTTCTATACAACTGTACTATCCCTCCTTCTATATCAATACAACTGTACTATCCCTCCTTCTATATCAATACAACTGTACTATCCCTCCTTCTATATCAATACAACTGTACTGTATCCCTCCTTCTATATCAATACAACTGTAGTATCCTCCTTCTATATCAATACAACTGTACTATCCCTCCTTCTATACAACTGTACTATCCCTCCTTCTATATCAATACAACTGTACTATCCCTCCTTCTATACAACTGTAGTATCCCTCCTTCTATATCAATACAACTGTACTATCCCTCCTTCTATACAACTGTACTATCCCTCCTTCTATACAACTGTACTATCCCTCCTTCTATATCAATACAACTGCACTATCCCTCCTTCTATATGAATACAACTGTAGTATCCCTCCTTCTATACAACTGTACTATCCCTCCTTCTATACAACTGCAGTATCCTCCTTCTATATCAATACAACTGTACTATCCCTCCTTCAATACAACTGTACTATCCTCCTTCTATATCAATACAACTGTAGTATCCCTCCTTCTATACAACTGTACAACTGTACAACTGCAGTATCCTCCTTCTATATCAATACAACTGTACTATCCCTCCTTCAATACAACTGTACTATCCCTCCTTCTATATCAATACAACTGTAGTATCCCTCCTTCTATACAACTGTACTATCCCTCCTTCTATACAACTGTACTATCCCTCCTTCTATATCAATACAACTGTACTATCCCTCCTTCTATACCAATACAACTGTACTATCCCTCCTTCTATATCAATACAACTGTACTATCCTCCTTCTATATAAATACAGCTGTACTATCCCTCCTTCAATACAACTGTACTATCCCTCCTTCTATACAACTGTACTATCCCTCCTTCCAATACAACTTCTATCCCTCCTTCAATACAACTGTACTATCCCTCCTTCTATATCAATACAACTGTACTATCCCTCCTTCTATATCAATACAACTGTACTATCCCTCCTTCTATACAACTGTACTATCCCTCCTTCTATACAACTGTACTATCCCTCCTTCTATATCCCTCCTTCTATATCAATACAACTGTACTATCCCTCCTTCTATCCTCCCTTCAATACAACTGTACTATCCCTCCTTCTATATCAATACAACTGTACTATCCCTCCTTCTATATCAATACACAACTGTACTATCCCTCCTTCTATATCAATACAACTGTACTATCCCTCCTTCAATACAACTGTACTATCCCTCCTTCTATATATCACAACTGTACTATCCCTCCTTCTATACAACTGTACTATCCCTCCTTCTATCAATACAACTGTACTATCCCTCCTTCTATATCAATACAACTGTACTATCCCTCCTTCTATACAACTGTACTATCCCTCCTTCTATATCAATACAACTGTACTATCCCTCCTTCTATATCAATACAACTGTACTATCCCTCCTTCTTCAATACAACTGTACTATCCCTCCTTCTATATCAATACAACTGTACTATCCCTCCTTCTATATCAATACAACTGTACTATCCCTCCTTCTATATCAATACAACTGTACTATCCCTCCTTCTCCTATCTATACAACTGTACTATCCCTCCTTCTATACAACTGTACTATCCCTCCTTCTATATCAATACAACTGTACTATCCCTCCTTCTATATCAATACAACTGTACTATCCCTCCTTCAATACAACTGTACTATCCCTCCTTCTATATCAATACAACTGTACTATCCCTCCTTCTATACAACTGTACTATCCCTCCTTCTATATCAATACAACTGTAATCCTCCTTCTATACAACTGTACTATCCCTCCTTCTATATCAATACAACTGTACTATCCCTCCTTCTATCAATACAACTGTACTATCCCTCCTTCTATATCAATACAACTGTACTATCCCTCCTTCTATATCAATACAACTGTACTATCCCTCCTTCTATATCAATACAACTGTACTATCCCTCCTTCTATATCAATACAACTGTACTATCCCTCCTTCTATATCAATACAACTGTACTATCCCTCCTTCTATATCAATACAACTGTACTATCCCTCCTTCTATATACAATACAACTGTACTATCCCTCCTTCTATATCAATACAACTGTACTATCCCTCCTTCTATATCAATACAACTGTACTATCCCTCCTTCTATATCAATACAACTGTACTATCCCTCCCTCTATATCAATACAACTGTACTATCCCTCCTTCTATATCAATACAACTGTACTATCCCTCCTTCTATACAACTGTACTATCCCTCCTTCTATATCAATACAACTGTACTATCCCTCCTTCTATATCAATACAACTGTACTATCCTCCTTCTATATCAATACAACTGTACTATCCCTCCTTCAATACAACTGTACTATCCTCCTTCTATATCAATACAACTGTACTATCCTCCTTCTATATCAATACAACTGTACTATCCCTCCTTCTATACAACTGTACTATCCTCCTTCTATATCAATACAACTGTACTATCCCTCCTTCTATCATATACAACTGTACTATCCCTCCTTCTATACAACTGTACTATCCCTCCTTCTATATCAATACAACTGTACTATCCCTCCCTTCTATACAACTGTATTTATCCCTCCTTCTATATCAATACAACTGTACTATCCCTCCTTCTATATCAATACAACTGTACTATCCCTCCTTCTATATCAATACAACTGTACTATCCCTCCTTCTATATCAATACAACTGTACTATCCCTCCCTATCTGTATATCATATACAACTGTACTATCCTCCTTCTATATCAATACAACTGTACTATCCCTCCTTCTATCAATACAACTGTACTATCCCTCCCTATATCAATACAACTGTACTATCCCTCCTTCTATATCAATACAACTGTACTATCCCTCCTTCTATACAACTGTACTATCCCTCCTTCTATATCAATACAACTGTACTATCCTCCTTCTATAATACAACTGTACTATCCCTCCTTCTATATCAATACAACTGTACTATCCCTCCTTCTATATCAATACAACTGTACTATCCCTCCTTCTATATCAATACAACTGTACTATCCCTCCTTCTATATCTATACAACTGTACTATCCCTCCTTCTATATCAATACAACTGTACTATCCCTCCTTCAATACAACTGTACTATCCCTCCTTCTATATCAATACAACTGTACTATCCCTCCTTCTATATCAATACAACTGTACTATCCCTCCTTCAATACAACTGTACTATCCCTCCTTCTATATCAATACAACTGTACTATCCCTCCTTCTATATCAATACAACTGTACTATCCTCCTTCTATACAACTGTACTATCCTCCTTCTATATCAATACAACTGTATCCTCCTTCTATCCCTATCCTCTTCTATCAATACAACTGTATCAATACAACTGTACTATCCTCCTTCTATCAATACAACTGTACTATCCCTCCTTCAATACAACTGTACTATCCCTCCTTCTATATCAATACAACTGTACTATCCCCTTCTATATCAATACAACTGTACTATCCCTCCTTCTATATCAATACAACTGTACTATCCCTCCTTCTATATCAATACAACTGTACTACTGTACTATTCAATACAACTGTACTATCCCTCCTTCTATATCAATACAACTGTACTATCCCTCCTTCTATATCAATACAACTGTACTATCCCTCCTTCTATATCAATACAACTGTACTATCCCTCCTTCCTATCAATACAACTGTACTATCCCTCCTTCTATATCAATACAACTGTACTATCCCTCCTTCTATATCAATACAACTGTACTATCCCTCCTTCAATACAACTGTACTATCCCTCCTTCAATACAACTGTACTATCCCTCCTTCTATATCAATACAACTGTACTATCCCTCCTTCTATATCAATACAACTGTACTATCCCTCCTTCTATACAACTGTACTATCCCTCCTTCTATACAACTGTACTATCCTCCTTCTATACAACTGTACTAATCCAACTGTACAACTGTACTATCCCTCCTTCTATATCAATACAACCTATCCTCCTTCTATATCAATACAACTGTACTATCCCTCCTTCTATATCAATACAACTGTACTATCCCTCCTTCTATATCAACTGTACTATCCCTCCTTTACAACTGTATATCAATACAACTGTACTATCCCTCCTTCTATATCAATACAACTGTACTATCCCTCCTTCTATATCAATACAACTGTACTATCCCTCCTTCTATATCAATACAACTGTACTATCCCTCCTTCTATACAACTGTACTATCCCTCCTTCTATCAATACAACTGTACTATCCCTCCTTCTATATCAATACAACTGTACTATCCCTCCTTCTATATCAATACAACTGTACTATCCCTCCTTCTATATCAATACAACTGTACTATCCCTCCTTCTATATCAATACAACTGTACTATCCCTCCTTCTCAATACAACTGTAGTATCCCTCCTTCTATATCAATACAACCTATCCCTCCTTCTATATCAATACAACTGTACTATCCCTCCTTCAATACAACTGTACTATCCCTCCTTCTATATCAATACAACTGTACTATCCCTCCTTCTATACAACTGTACTATCCCTCCTTCTATATCAATACAACTGTACTATCCCTCCTTCTATATCAATACAACTGTACTATCCCTCCTTCTCAATACATCAATACAACTGTACTATCCCTCCTTCTATATCAATACAACTGTACTATCCTCCTTCTATATATACAACTGTCTAATACAACTGTACTATCCCTCCTTCTATATCTATACAACTGTACTATCCCTCCTTCTATATCAATACAACTGTACTATCCCTCCTTCTATATCAATACAACTGTACTATCCCTCCTTCTATACAACTGTACTATCCCTCCTTCAATACAACTGTACTATCCCTCCTTCTATATCAATACAACTGTATATCCCTCCTTCTATACAACTGTACTATCCCTCCTTCTATATCAATACAACTGTACTATCCCTCCTTCTATATCAATACAACTGTACTATCCCTCCTTCTATATCAATACAACTGTACTATCCCTCCTTCTATATCAATACAACTGTACTATCCCTCCTTCTATATCAATACAACTGTACTATCCTCCTTCTATATCAATACAACTGTACTATCCCTCCTTCTATATCAATACAACTGTACTATCCCTCCTTCTATATCAATACAACTGTACTATCCCTCCTTCTATATCAATACAACTGTACTATCCCTCCTTCTATATCAATACAACTGTACTATCCCTCCTTCTATATCAATACAACTGTACTATCCCTCCTTCTATATCAATACAACTGTACTATCCCTCCTTCTATATCAATACAACTGTACTATCCCTCCTTCTATATCAATACAACTGTACTATCCCTCCTTCTATATCAATACAACTGTACTATCCCTCCTTCTATATCAATACAACTGTACTATCCCTCCTTCTATATCAATACAACTGTACTATCCCTCCTATCAATACAACTGTACTATCCCTCCTTCTATATCAATACAACTGTACTATCCCTCCTTCTATATCAATACAACTGTACTATCCCTCCTTCTATATCAATACAACTGTACTATCCCTCCTTCTATATCAATACAACTGTACTATCCCTCCTTCTATATCAATACAACTGTACTATCCCTCCTTCTATATCAATACAACTGTACTATCCCTCCCTATATCAATACAACTGTACTATCCCTCCTTCTATCAATACAACTGTACTATCCCTCCTTCTATATCAATACAACTGTACTATCCCTCCCTTACAACTGTACTATCCCTCCTTCTATATCAATACAACTGTACTATCCCTCCTTCTATATCAATACAACTGTACTATCCCTCCTTCTATATCAATACAACTGTACTATCCCTCCTTCTATATCAATACAACTGTACTATCCCTCCTTCTATATCAATACAACTGTACTATCCCTCCTTCTATATCAATACAACTGTACTATCCCTCCTTCTATATCAATACAACTGTACTATCCCTCCTTCTATATCAACTGTATCCTCCTTCAACTGTACTATCCTCCTTCTTACAACTGTATATCAATACAACTGTACTATCCCTCCTTCTATATCAATACAACTGTACTATCCCTCCTTCTATATCAACTGTACTATCCCTCCTTCTATATCAATACAACTGTACTATCCCTCCTTCTATATCAATACAACTGTACTATCCCTCCTTCTATATCAATACAACTGTACTATCCCTCCTTCTATCCTCCTTCAATACAACTGTACTATCCTCCTTCTATATCAATACAACTGTACTATCCCTCCTTCTATATCAATACAACTGTACTATCCCTCCTTCTATATCAATACAACTGTACTATCCCTCCTTCTATACAACTGTACTATCCCTCCTTCTATATCAATACAACTGTATCCCTCCTTCTATACAACCTATCCTCCTTCTATATCAATACAACTGTACTATCCCTCCTTCTATATCCCTCCTTCAATACAACTGTACTATCCCTCCTTCTATATCAATACAACTGTACTATCCCTCCTTCTATATCAATACAACTGTACTATCCCTCCTTCTATATCAATACAACTGTACTATCCCTCCTTCTATATCAATACAACTGTACTATCCCTCCTTCTATATCAATACAACTGTACTATCCCTCCTTCTATACAACTGTACTATCCCTCCTTCTATATCAATACAACTGTACTATCCCTCCTTCTATACAACTGTACTATCCCTCCTTCTATAGCAATACAACTGTACTATCCCTCCTTCTATATCAATACAACTGTACTATCCCTCCTTCTATATCAATACAACTGTACTATCCCTCCTTCAATACAACTGTACTATCCCTCCTTCAATACAACTGTACTATCCCTCCTTCTATATCAATACAACTGTACTATCCCTCCTTCTATACAATACATCCCTCCTTCTATATCAATACAACTGTATCCCTCCTTCTATATCAATACAACTGTACTATCCCTCCTTCTATATCAATACAACTGTACTATCCCTCCTTCTATATCAATACAACTGTACTATCCCTCCTTCTATATCAATACAATACAACTGTACTATCCCTCCTTCTATATCAATACAACTGTACTATCCCTCCTTCTATATCAATACAACTGTACTATCCCTCCTTCTATATCAATACAACTGTACTATCCCTCCTTCAATACAACTGTACTATCCCTCCTTCTATACAACTGTACTATCCCTCCTTCTATATCAATACAACTGTACTATCCTCCTTCTATATCAATACAACTGTACTATCCCTCCTTCTATATCAATACAACTGTACTATCCCTCCTTCTATATCAATACAACTGTACTGTATACAACTGTACTATCCCTCCTTCTATATCAATACAACTGTACTATCCCTCCTTCTATATCAATACAACTGTACTGTACTATCCCTCCTTCAATACAACTGTACTATCCCTCCTTCTATACAACTGTACTATCCCTCCTTCTATATCAATACAACTGTACTATCCCTCCTTCTATATCAATACAACTGTACTATCCCTCCTTCTATATCAATACAACTGTACTATCCCTCCTTCTATATCAATACAACTGTACTATCCCTCCTTCTATATCAATACAACTGTACTATCCCTCCTTCTATATCAATACAACTGTACTATCCCTCCTTCTATATCAATACAACTGTACTATCCCTCCTTCTATATCAATACAACTGTACTATCCCTCCTTCTATATCAATACAACTGTACTATCCCTCCTTCTATATCAATACAACTGTACTATCCCTCCTTCTACAACTGTACTATCAATACAACTGTACTATCCCTCCTTCTATATCAATACAACTGTACTATCCCTCCTTCTATATCAATACAACTGTACTATCCCTCCTTCTATATCAATACAACTGTACTATCCCTCCTTCTATATCAATACAACTGTACTATCCCTCCTTCTATATCAATACAACTGTACTATCCCTCCTTCTATATCAATACAACTGTACTATCCCTCCTTCTATATCAATACAACTGTACTATCCTCCTTCTATATCAATACAACTGTACTATCCCTCCTTCTATATCAATACAACTGTACTATCCCTCCTTCTATATCAATACAACTGTACTATCCCTCCTTCTATATCAATACAACTGTACTATCCCTCCTTCTATATCAATACAACTGTACTATCCCTCCTTCTATATCAATACAACTGTACTATCCCTCCTTCTATATCAATACAACTGTACTATCCTCCTTCTATATCAATACAACTGTACTATCCTCCTTCTATATCAATACAACTGTACTATCCCTCCTTCTATATCAATACAACTGTACTATCCCTCCTTCTATATCAATACAACTGTACTATCCCTCCTTCTATATCAATACAACTGTGTATCCCTCCTTCTATATCAATACAACTGTACTATCCCTCCTTCTATATCAATACAACTGTACTATCCCTCCTTCAATACAACTGTACTATCCCTCCTTCTATATCAATACAACTGTACTATCCCTCCTTCTATATCAATACAACTGTACTATCCCTCCTTCTATATCAATACAACTGTACTATCCCTCCTTCAATACAACTGTACTATCCCTCCTTCTATATCAATACAACTGTACTATCCCTCCTTCTATATATACAACTGTACTATCCCTCCTTCTATATCAATACAACTGTATCCCTCCTTCTATATCAATACAACTGTACTATCCCTCCTTCTATATCAATACAACTGTACTATCCCTCCTTCTATATCAATACAACTGTACTATCCCTCCTTCTATATCAATACAACTGTACTATCCCTCCTTCAATACAACTGTACTATCCCTCCTTCTATATCAATACAACTGTACTATCCCTCCTTCTATATCAATACAACTGTACTATCTCCTCCTTCAATACAACTGTACTATCCCTCCTTCTATATCAATACAACTGTACTATCCCTCCTTCTATATCAATACAACTGTACTATCCCTCCTTCTATATCAATACAACTGTACTATCCCTCCCTATATCAATACAACTGTACTATCCCTCCTTCAATACAACTGTACTATCCCTCCTTCTATATCAATACAACTGTACTATCCCTCCTTCTATATCAATACAACTGTACTATCCCTCCTTCTATACAACTGTACTATCCCTCCTTCAATACAACTGTACTATCCCTCCTTCTATATCAATACAACTGTACTATCCCTCCTTCTATATCAATACAACTGTACTATCCCTCCTTCTATATCAATACAACTGTACTATCCCTCCTTCTATACAACTGTACTATCCTCCTTCTATATCAATACAACTGTACTATCCCTCCTTCTATATCAATACAACTGTACTATCCCTCCTTCTATATCAATACAACTGTACTATCCTCCTTCTATACAACTGTACTATCCCTCCTTCTATATCAATACAACTGTACTATCCCTCCTTCTATATCAATACAACTGTACTATCCCTCCTTCTATATCAATACAACTGTACTATCCCTCCTTCTATATCAATACAACTGTACTATCCCTCCTTCTATATCAATACAACTGTACTATCCCTCCTTCTATATCAATACAACTGTACTATCCCTCCTTCTATATCAATACAACTGTACTATCCCTCCTTCTATATCAATACAACTGTACTATCCCTCCTTCTATATCAATACAACTGTACTATCCCTCCTTCTATATCAATACAACTGTACTATCCCTCCTTCAATACAACTCCTATCCCTCCTTCTATATCAATACAACTGTACTATCCCTCCTTCTATATCAATACAACTGTACTATCCCTCCTTCAATACAACTGTACTATCCCTCCTTCTATATCAATACAACTGTACTATCCCTCCTTCTATATCAATACAACTGTACTATCCCTCCTTCTATATCAATACAACTGTACTATCCCTCCTTCTATATCAATACAACTGTACTATCCCTCCTTCTATACAACTGTACTATCCCTCCTTCTATACAACTGTACTATCCCTCCTTCTATACAACTGTACTATCCCTCCTTCTATATCAATACAACTGTACTATCCCTCCTTCTATATCAATACAACTGTACTATCCCTCCTTCTATATCAATACAACTGTACTATCCCTCCTTCTATATCAATACAACTGTACTATCCCTCCTTCTATATCAATACAACTGTACTATCCCTCCTTCTATACAACTGTACTATCCTCCTTCTATATCAATACAACTGTACTATCCCTCCTTCTATATCAATACAACTGTACTATCCCTCCTTCTATATCAATACAACTGTACTATCCCTCCTTCTATATCAATACAACTGTACTATCCCTCCTTTATCAATACAACTGTACTATCCCTCCTTCTATATCAATACAACTGTACTATCCCTCCTTCTATATCAATACAACTGTACTATCCCTCCTTCAATACAACTGTACTATCCCTCCTTCTATATCAATACAACTGTACTATCCCTCCTTCTATACAATACAACTGTACTATCCCTCCTTCTATATCAATACAACTGTACTATCCCTCCTTCTATATCAATACAACTGTACTATCCCTCCTTCTATATCAATACAACTGTACTATCCCTCCTTCTATACAACTGTACTATCCCTCCTTCTATATCAATACAACTGTACTATCCCTCCTTATATCAATACAACTGTACTATCCCTCCTTCTATATCAATACAACTGTACTATCCCTCCTTCTATATCAATACAACTGTACTATCCCTCCTTCTATATCAATACAACTGTACTATCCCTCCTTCTATACAACTGTACTATCCTCCTTCTATATCAATACAACTGTACTATCCCTCCTTCAATACAACTGTACTATCCCTCCTTCTATATCAATACAACTGTACTATCCCTCCTTCTATATCAATACAACTGTACTATCCCTCCTTCTATATCAATACAACTGTACTATCCCTCCTTCTATATCAATACAACTGTACTATCCCTCCTTCTATATCAATACAACTGTACTATCCCTCCTTCTATACAACTGTATCCCTCCTTCTATACAACTGTACTATCCCTCCTTCAATACAACTGTACTATCCCTCCTTCTATATCAATACAACTGTACTATCCCTCCTTCTATATCAATACAACTGTACTATCCTCCTTCTATATCAATACAACTGTACTATCCCTCCTTCAATACAACTGTACTATCCCTCCTTCAATACAACTGTACTATCCCTCCTTCTATATCAATACAACTGTACTATCCCTCCTTCTATATCAATACAACTGTACTATCCCTCCTTCTATATCAATACAACTGTACTATCCCTCCTTCTATACAACTGTACTATCCCTCCTTCTATACAACTGTACTATCCCTCCTTCTATATCAATACAACTGTACTATCCCTCCTTCTATATCAATACAACTGTACTATCCCTCCTTCTATATCAATACAACTGTACTATCCTCCTTCCTATATCAATACAACTGTACTATCCCTCCTTCTATACAACTGTACTATCCTCCTTCTATACAACTGTATCCCTCCTTCTATATCAATACAACTGTACTATCCCTCCTTCTATATCAATACAACTGTACTATCCTCCTTCTATATCAATACAACTGTACTATCCCTCCTTCAATACAACTGTACTATCCCTCCTTCTATACAACTGTACTATCCCTCCTTCTATATCAATACAACTGTACTATCCCTCCTTCTATATCAATACAACTGTACTATCCCTCCTTCTATATCAATACAACTGTACTATCCCTCCTTCTATACAACTGTACTATCCCTCCTTCTATACAACTGTACTATCCCTCCTTCTATATCAATACAACTGTACTATCCCTCCTTCTATATCAATACAACTGTACTATCCCTCCTTCTATATCAATACAACTGTACTATCCTCCTTCATATCAATACAACTGTACTATCCCTCCTTCTATACAACTGTACTATCCCTCCTTCTATATCAATACAACTGTACTATCCCTCCTTCTATATCAATACAACTGTACTATCCCTCCTTCAATATCAATACAACTGTACTATCCCTCCTTCTATATCAATACAACTGTACTATCCCTCCTTTTATATCAATACAACTGTACTATCCCTCCTTCTATATCAATACAACTATACTATCCTCCTTCTATATCAATACAACTGTACTATCCCTCCTTCTATATCAATACAACTGTACTATCCCTCCTTCTATATCAATACAACTGTACTATCCCTCCTTCTATATCAATACAACTGTACTATCCCTCCTTCTATATCAATACAACTGTACTATCCCTCCTTCTATATCAATACAACTGTACTATCCCTCCTTCTATATCAATACAACTGTACTATCCCTCCTTCTATATCAATACAACTGTACTATCCCTCCTTCTATATCAATACAACTGTACTATCCCTCCTTCAATACAACTGTACTATCCCTCCTTCTATATCAATACAACTGTACTATCCCTCCTTCTATATCAATACAACTGTACTATCCCTCCTTCTATATCAATACAACTGTACTATCCCTCCTTCTATATCAATACAACTGTACTATCCCTCCTTCTATATCAATACAACTGTACTATCCCTCCTTCTATATCAATACAACTGTACTATCCCTCCTTCAATATCAATACAACTGTACTATCCCTCCTTCTATATCAATACAACTGTACTATCCCTCCTTCTATATCAATACAACTGTACTATCCCTCCTTCTATATCAATACAACTGTACTATCCCTCCTTCTATATCAATACAACTGTACTATCCCTCCTTCTATATCAATACAACTGTACTATCCCTCCTTCTATATCAATACAACTGTACTATCCTCCTTCTATATCAATACAACTGTACTATCCCTCCTTCTATATCAATACAACTGTACTATCCCTCCTTCTATATCAATACAACTGTACTATCCCTCCTTCTATATCAATACAACTGTACTATCCCTCCTTCAATACAACTGTCTATCCCTCCTTCTATATCAATACAACTGTACCATCCCTCCTTCTATCAATACAACTGTACTATCCCTCCTTCTATATCAATACAACTGTACTATCCCTCCTTCTATACAACTGTACTATCCCTCCTTCTATATCAATACAACTGTACTATCCCTCCTTCAATACAACTGTACTATCCCTTCTATATCAATACAACTGTACTATCCCTCCTTCAATACAACTGTACTATCCCTCCTTCTATATCAATACAACTGTACTATCCCTCCTTCTATACAACTGTACTATCCCTCCTTCTATATCAATACAACTGTACTATCCCTCCTTCTATATCAATACAACTGTACTATCCTCCTCTATATCAATACAACTGTACTATCCCTCCTTCTATATCAATACAACTGCAGTATCCCTCCTTCTATATCAATACAACTGTACTATCCCTCCTTCTATATCAATACAACTGTACTATCCCTCCTTCTATATCAATACAACTGTACTATCCCTCCTTCTATATCAATACAACTGTACTATCCCTCCTTCTATACAACTGTACTATCCCTCCTTCTATACAACTGTACTATCCCTCCTTCTATACAACTGTACTATCCCTCCTTCTATATCAATACAACTGTACTATCCCTCCTTCTATATCAATACAACTGTACTATCCCTCCTTCTATATCAATACAACTGTACTATCCCTCCTTCTATATCAATACAACTGTACTATCCCTCCTTCTATACAACTGTACTATCCCTCCTTCTATATCAATACAACTGTACTATCCCTCCTTCTATATCAATACAACTGTACTATCCCTCCTTCTATATCAATACAACTGTACTATCCCTCCTTCTATATCAATACAACTGTACTATCCCTCCTTCTATATCAATACAACTGTACTATCCCTCCTTCTATATCAATACAACTGTACTATCCCTCCTTCTATACAACTGTACTATCCCTCCTTCTATATATACAACTGTACTATCCCTCCTTCTATATCTATACAACTGTACTATCCCTCCTTCTCAATACAACTGTACTATCCCTCCTTCTATATCAATACAACTGTACTATCCCTCCTTCTATATCAATACAACTGTACTATCCCTCCTTCAATACAACTATACTATCCCTCCTTCTATCAATACAACTGTACTATCCCTCCTTCTATATCAATACAACTGTACTATCCCTCCTTCAATACAACTGTACTATCCCTCCTTCAATACAACTGTACTATCCCTCCTTCTATATCAATACAACTGTACTATCCCTCCTTCTATATCAATACAACTGTACTATCCCTCCTTCTATATCAATACAACTGTACTATCCCTCCTTCTATATCAATACAACTGTACTATCCCTCCTTCAATACAACTGCAGTATCCTCCTTCTATATCAATACAACTGTACTATCCCTCCTTCTATATCAATACAACTGTACTATCCCTCCTTCAATACAACTGTACTATCCCTCCTTCTATATCTATACAACTGTACTATCCCTCCCTATATCAATACAACTGTACTATCCCTCCTTCTATATCAATACAACTGTACTATCCCTCCTTCTATATCAATACAACTGTACTATCCCTCCTTCTATATCAATACAACTGTACTATCCCTCCTTCTATATCAATACAACTGTACTATCCCTCCTTCTATATCAATACAACTGTACTATCCCTCCTTCTATATCAATACAACTGTACTATCCCTCCTTCTATATCAATACAACTGTACTATCCCTCCTTCTATATCAATACAACTGTACTATCCCTCCTTCTATATCAATACAACTGTACTATCCCTCCTTCTATATCAATACAACTGTACTATCCCTCCTTCTATATCAATACAACTGTACTATCCCTCCTTCTATATCAATACAACTGTACTATCCCTCCTTCTATATCAATACAACTGTACTATCCCTCCTTCTATACAACTGTACTATCCCTCCTTCTATATCAATACAACTGTACTATCCCTCCTTCTATATCAATACAACTGTACTATCCCTCCTTCTATATCAATACAACTGTACTATCCCTCCTTCTATATCAATACAACTGTACTATCCCTCCTTCTATACAACTGTACTATCCCTCCTTCTATACAACTGTACTATCCCTCCTTCTATACAACTGTACTATCCCTCCTTCAATACAACTGTACTATCCCTCCTTCTATACAACTGTACTATCCCTCCTTCTATATCAATACAACTGTACTATCCCTCCTTCTTACAACTGTATATCTTCTATACAACTGTACTATCCCTCCTTCTATATCAATACAACTGTACTATCCCTCCTTCTATATCAATACAACTGTACTATCCCTCCTTCTATATCAATACAACTGTACTATCCCTCCTTCTATATCAATACAACTGTACTATCCCTCCTTCTATACAACTGTACTATCCCTCCTTCTATATCAATACAACTGTACTATCCCTCCTTCTATATCAATACAACTGTACTATCCCTCCTTAAATACAACTGTACTATCCCTCCTTCTATATCAATACAACTGTACTATCCCTCCTTCTATATCAATACAACTGTACTATCCCTCCTTCTATATCAATACAACTGTACTATCCCTCCTTCTATATCAATACAACTGTACTATCCCTCCTTCTATATCAATACAACTGTACTATCCCTCCTTCTATACCTGTACTATCCCTCCTTCTATATCAATACAACTGTACTATCCCTCCTTCAATACAACTGTACTATCCCTCCTTCTATATCAATACAACTGTACTATCCTCCTTCTATATCAATACAACTGTACTATCCCTCCTTCTATATCAATACAACTGTACTATCCCTCCTTCAATACAACTGTACTATCCCTCCTTCTATATCAATACAACTGTACTATCCCTCCTTCTATATCAATACAACTGTACTATCCCTCCTTCTATATCAATACAACTGTACTATCCCTCCTTCAATACAACTGTACTATCCCTCCTTCTATACAACTGTACTATCCCTCCTTCTATATCAATACAACTGTACTATCCCTCCTTCTATACAACTGTACTATCCCTCCTTCTATATCAATACAACTGTACTATCCCTCCTTCTATATCAATACAACTGTACTATCCCTCCTTCTATACAACTGTACTATCCCTCCTTCTATATCAATACAACTGTACTATCCCTCCTTCTATATCAATACAACTGTACTATCCCTCCTTCTATATCAATACAACTGTACTATCCCTCCTTCTATATCAATACAACTGTACTATCCCTCCTTCTATATCAATACAACTGTACTATCCCTCCTTCTATATCTATACAACTGTACTATCCCTCCTTCTATATCAATACAACTGTACTATCCCTCCTTCTATATCAATACAACTGTACTATCCCTCCTTCTATATCAATACAACTGTACTATCCCTCCTTCTATATCAATACAACTGTACTATCCCTCCTTCTATATCAATACAACTGTACTATCCCTCCTTCTATACAACTGTACTATCCCTCCTTCTATACAACTGTACTATCCCTCCTTCTATATCAATACAACTGTACTATCCCTCCTTCTATATCAATACAACTGTACTATCCCTCCTTCTATATCAATACAACTGTACTATCCCTCCTTCTATATCAATACAACTGTACCATCCCTCCTTCTATATCAATACAACTGTACTATCCCTCCTTCTATATCAATACAACTGTACTATCCCTCCTTCTATACAACTGTACTATCCCTCCTTCTATATCAATACAACTGTACTATCCTCCTTCTATACAATACATCCCTCCTTCTATATCAATACAACTGTACTATCCCTCCTTCTATATCAATACAACTGTACTATCCCTCCTTCTATATCAATACAACTGTACTATCCCTCCTTCTATATCAATACAAGCTGTACTATCCCTCTTCAATACAACTGTACTATCCCTCCTTCTATATCAATACAACTGTACTATCCCTCCTTATATATCTATACAACTGTACTATCCCTCCTTCTATATCAATACAACTGTACTATCCCTCCTTCTATACAACTGTCTATCCCTCCTTCTATACAACTGTACTATCCCTCCTTCTATATCAATACAACTGTACTATCCCTCCTTCTATATCAATACAACTGTACTATCCCTCCTCTATATCAATACAACTGTACTATCCCTCCTCTATATCAATACAACTGTACTATCCCTCCTTCTATATCAATACAACTGTACTATCCCTCCCTCTATATCAATACAACTGTACTATCCCTCCTTCTATATCAATACAACTGTACTATCCCTCCTTCTATATCAATACAACTGTACTATCCCTCCTTCTATATCAATACAACTGTACTATCCCTCCTTCTATATCAATACAACTGTACTATCCCTCCTTCAATACAACTGTACTATCCCTCCTTCTATATCAATACAACTGTACTATCCCTCCTTCTATACAATACAGCTGTACTATCCTCCTCCTTCAATACAACTGTACTATCCCTCCTTCTATATCAATACAACTGTACTATCCCTCCTTCTATATCAATACAACTGTACTATCCCTCCTTCTATATCAATACAACTGTACTATCCCTCCTTCTATATCAATACAACTGTACTATCCCTCCTTCTATATCAATACAACTGTACTATCCCTCCTTCTATATCAATACAACTGTACTATCCCTCCTTCTATATCAATACAACTGTACTATCCCTCCTTCTATATCAATACAACTGTACTATCCCTCCTTCTATATCAATACAACTGTACTATCCCTCCTTCTATACAACTGTACTATCCCTCCTTCTATATCAATACAACTGTACTATCCCTCCTTCTATACAACTGTACCCTCCTTCTATATCAATACAACTGTACTATCCCTCCTTCTATATCAATACAACTGTACTATCCCTCCTTCTATATCAATACAACTGTACTATCCCTCCTTCTATATCAATACAACTGTACTATCCCTCCTTCTATATATCAATACAACTGTACTATCCCTCCTTCTATATCAATACAACTGTACTATCCCTCCTTCTATACAACTGTACTATCCCTCCTTCTATATCAATACAACTGTACTATCCCTCCTTCTATACAACTGTACTATCCCTCCTTCTATATCAATACAACTGTACTATCCCTCCTTCTATATCTATACAACTGTACTATCCCTCCTTCTATATCAATACAACTGTACTATCCCTCCTTCTATATCAATACAACTGTACTATCCCTCCTTCTATATATACAACTGTACTATCCCTCCTTCTATACAACTGTACTATCCCTCCTTCTCAATACAACTGTACTATCCCTCCTTCTATATCAATACAACTGTACTATCCCTCCTTCTATATCAATACAACCTATCCCTCCTTCTATATCAATACAACTGTACTATCCCTCCTTCTATATCAATACAACTGTACTATCCCTCCTTCTATATCAATACAACTGTACTATCCCTCCTTCTATATCAATACAACTGTACTATCCCTCCTTCTATATCAATACAACTGTACTATCCCTCCTTCTATATCAATACAACTGTACTATCCCTCCTTCTATATCAATACAACTGTACTATCCCTCCTTCTATATCAATACAACTGTACTATCCCTCCTTCTATATCAATACAACTGTACTATCCCTCCTTCTATATCAATACAACTGTATTATCCCTCCTTCTATATCAATACAACTGTACTATCCCTCCTTCTATATCAATACAACTGTACTATCCCTCCTTCTATATCAATACAACTGTACTATCCCTCCTTCTATATCAATACAACTGTACTATCCTCCTTCTATTTCAATACAACTGTACTATCCCTCCTTCTATATCAATACAAACTGTACTATCCCTCCTTCAATACAACTGTAGTATCCCTCCTTCTATATCAATACAACTGTACTATCCCTCCTTCTATATCAATACAACTGTACTATCCCTCCTTCTATATCAATACAACTGTACTATCCCTCCTTCTATATCAATACAACTGTACTATCCCTCCTTCTATATCAATACAACTGTACTATCCCTCCTTCTATATCAATACAGCTGTACTATCCCTCCTTCTATATCAATACAACTGTACTATCCCTCCTTCTATATCAATACAACTGTACTATCCCTCCTTCTATATCAATACAACTGTAGTATCCCTCCTTCTATATCAATACAACTGTACTATCCCTCCTTCAATACAACTGTACTATCCCTCCTTCTATATCAATACAACTGCAGTATCCCTCCTTCAATACAACTGTACTATCCCTCCTTCTATATCAATACAACTGTACTATCCCTCCTTCTATACAACTGTACTATCCCTCCTTCTATATCAATACAACTGTACTATCCCTCCTTCTATATCAATACAACTGTACTATCCCTCCTTCTATATCAATACAACTGTACTATCCCTCCTTCAATACAACTGTACTATCCCTCCTTCAATACAACTGTACTATCCCTCCTTCAATACAACTGTACTATCCCTCCTTCTATATCAATACAACTGTACTATCCCTCCTTCTATATCAATACAACTGTACTATCCCTCCTTCTATATCAATACAACTGTACTATCCCTCCTTCTATATCAATACAACTGTACTATCCCTCCTTCTATATCAATACAACTGTACTATCCCTCCTTCTATATCAATACAACTGTACTATCCTCCTTCTATATCAATACAACTCCCTCCTTCTATACAACTGTACTATCCCTCCTTCTATACAACTGTACTATCCCTCCTTCTATATCAATACAACTGCAGTATCCTCCTTCAATACAACTGTACTATCCCTCCTTCTATATCAATACAACTGTACTATCCCTCCTTCTATACAACTGTACTATCCCTCCTTCTATATCAATACAACTGTACTATCCCTCCTTCTATATCAATACAACTGTACTATCCCTCCTTCTATATCAATACAACTGTACTATCCCTCCTTCTATATCAATACAACTGTACTATCCCTCCTTCTATATCAATACAACTGTACTATCCCTCCTTCTATATCAATACAACTGCACTATCCCTCCTTCAATACAACTGTACTATCAATACAACTGTACTATCCCTCCTTCTATATCAATACAACTGTACTATCCCTCCTTCTATATCAATACAACTGTACTATCCCTCCTTCTATATCAATACAACTGTACTATCCCTCCTTCTATATCAATACAACTGTACTATCCCTCCTTCTATATCAATACAACTGTACTATCCCTCCTTCTATATCAATACAACTGCAGTATCCCTCCTTCTATACAACTGTACTATCCCTCCTTCAATACAACTGCAGTATCCCTCCTTCTATATCAATACAGCTGTACTATCCCTCCTTCTATACAACTGTACTATCCCTCCTTCTATATCAATACAACTGTACTATCCCTCCTTCTATACAACTGTACTATCCCTCCTTCTATATCAATACAACTGTACTATCCCTCCTTCTATATCAATACAACTGTAGTATCCCTCCTTCTATATCAATACAACTGTACTATCCCTCCTTCTATACAACTGTACTATCCCTCCTTCAATACAACTGCAGTATCCCTCCTTCTATATCAATACAACTGTACTATCCTCCTTCTATACAACTGTACTATCCCTCCTTCTATATCAATACAACTGTACTATCCCTCCTTCTATACAACTGTACTATCCCTCCTTCTATATCAATACAACTGTACTATCCCTCCTTCTATATCAATACAACTGTACTATCCCTCCTTCTATATCAATACAACTGTACTATCCCTCCTTCTATACAACTGTACTATCCCTCCTTCTATATCAATACAACTGTACTATCCCTCCTTCTATATCAATACAACTGTACTATCCCTCCTTCTATATCAATACAACTGTACTATCCCTCCTTCTATATCAATACAACTGTACTATCCCTCCTTCTATATCAATACAACTGCACTATCCCTCCTTCAATATCAATACAACTGTACTATCCCTCCTTCTATACAACTGTACTATCCCTCCTTCTATATCAATACAGCTGTACTATCCCTCCTTCTATATCAATACAACTGTACTATCCCTCCTTCTATACAACTGTACTATCCCTCCTTCTATATCAATACAACTGTACTATCCCTCCTTCAATACAACTGTACTATCCCTCCTTCTATACAACTGTACTATCCCTCCTTCTATATCAATACAACTGTACTATCCCTCCTTCTATATCAATACAACTGTACTATCCCTCCTTCTATACAACTGTACTATCCCTCCTCTATATCAATACAACTGTACTATCCCTCCTTCTATACAACTGTACTATCCCTCCTTCTATACAACTGTACTATCCCTCCTTCTATACAACTGTACTATCCCTCCTCTATATCAATACAACTGTACTATCCCTCCTTCTATATCAATACAACTGTACTATCCCTCCTTCTATACAACTGTACTATCCCTCCTTCTATACAACTGTACTATCCCTCCTTCTATATCAATACAGCTGTAGTATCCGTCCCTCTATATCAATACAGCTGTACTCCTTCAGTAACAATATCTTTGCTCGTTTTCAGGACGTATTGTTCCCTATTCCCACATTCTGTGTACTACAGTGGGGCAAAAAGTATTTAGTCAGCCACCAATTGTCCAAGTTCTCCCACTTAAAAAGATGAGAGAGGCCTGTAATTTTCATCATAGGTACACTTCAACTATGACAGACAAAATGTGAGAAAAAAATCCAGAAAATCACATTGTAGGATTTTTAATGAATGTATTTGCAAATTATGGTGAGGTTAGGTCAGCGCCACAGAAATCCATACATCCATTTTCCAACCAAGGTGTTTCAAAAGTCAGAAATAGCGTTAAAATGAATCACTTACCTTTGATGATCTTCATAACGGTGGCACTCCCAGGTCTCCATGTTAGACAATAAACGTTCGTTTTGTTCGATAATCCAAAGGCACAAAGTGCGCTCTCAACATCCAGACGAAAAGTCAAAAAAGTACAATAAAAGTTCGTAGAAACATGTCAAACGATGTTTAAAATCAATCCTCAGCTTGTTTTCGTCATCAATAATATTTCAGCCGGACAAAATGCTTCGTCAATGGAAAAGGTAAACAAGAAATGCGCACTCCCGATCACGCGCTGGACTCATGTCTGGAAATTTCCACTGTTCACTCATTGAAATTGCTGTATCTCCCTCCTTTTTCAGAGTAAAAGCCTGAAACAATTCCCAACGACTGGCCACATGTAGAAGAAGCCATACAGCTTGTGAACTGGGTCCTAAGTCTTTGTATTTTTTTATGGATAGGCTTTCAATGGAAAAACAGTCTTTCAAAATAATAGTACTCCCTGGATGGATTTTCCTCGGGTTGTCACCTGCCATATCAGTTATGTTATACTCACATACATTATTTTAACAGTTCTGGAAACTTTAGAGTGTCTTCTATCCAAATCTAAAACTTAGATGCATATCCTAGCTTCTGGGCCTGAGTAGCAGGCAGTTTAATTTGGGCACGCTTTTCATCCAAAATTCGAATACTGCCCCCTACACTAGTGAAGTTAACCAGTTATGCATTAGGGGCGCTATTAAAATGTTGGGATGAAAACGTTCCCGTTTTAAACAAGATATTTTGTCACAAAAAGATGCTCGACTATGCATATAATTGACAGCTTTGGAAAGAAAACACTCACATTTCCAAATCTGCAAAGATGTTATCTGTAAGTGCCCCAGAACTAATGCTACAGGCGAAACCAAGATTAAATTTCAAACAGGAAATGCCCCAGATTTTGAATGCGCTTTGTTCCAATGTCTCCTTACATGGCTGTGAATGCGCAAGGAATGAGCCTACACTTTCTGTCGTTTCCCCAAGGTGTCTGCAGCACTGTGACGTATTTGTAGGCATATCATTGGAAGATTGTCCATAAGAGACTACATTTACCAGGTGTCCGCTTGGTGTCTCCGTCGAAATTATTGCGTAATCTCCAGCTGCATGCATTTTTTCCATGTGATTCAGAGGAAAACCAAACTTCCACGAATGATATATCATCGAATAGATATGTGAAAAACACCTTGAGGATTGATTCTAAACAACGTTTGCCATGTTTCTGTCGATATTCTGGGTTATTTTGGAAAAAAGTTTGGCGTTATAATGACTGAATTTTCGGGGTTTTTTCTTAGCCAAACGTGATGAACAAAATGGAGTGATTTCTCCTACACAAATAATATTTTTGGAAAAACTGAACATTTGCTATCTAACTGAGAGTCTCCTCATTGAAAACATCCGAAGTTCTTCAAAGGTAAATTATTTTATTTGAATGCTTTTCTTGTTTTTGTGAAAATGTATCCTGCTGAATGCTAGGCTTAATGCTATGCTAGCTATCAATACTCTTACACAAATGCTTATTTAGCAATGGTTGAAAAGCATATTTTGAAAATCTGAGATGACAGTGTTGTTAACAAAAGGCTAAGCTTGAGAGCCAATTTATTTCATTTCATTTCATTTGCGATTTTCTTGAATAGTTAACGTTGCATGCCAAATTGAGTCGAAGGCTTTTTTAAATCAACAAAGCAGAAGTCTTTGCCTTTGTTTAGGTTTGTTTGTCATTTAGGGTGTGCAGGGTGAATACGTGATCTGTCATTTAGGGTGTGCAGGGTGAATACGTGGTCTGTCATTTAGGGTGTGCAGGGTGAATACGTGGTCTGTCATTTAGGGTGTGCAGGGTGAATACGTGGTCTGTCGTATGATAATTTGGTAAAAAGCCAATTTGACATTTGCTCAGTACATTGTTTTCACTAAGGAAATGTACGAGTCTGCTGTTAATGATAATGCAGAGGGTTCTCCCAATGTTGCTGTTGACGCATATCCCACGGTAGTTATTGGGGTCAAATTTGTCTCCACTTCTGTGGATTGGGATGATCAGTCCTTGTTTCCAGTATTGGGGAAGATGCCAGAGATGTTTGTTCTTTGTTATAGAGCCAAAAAGATTGGAGAAGTGGTTTACCCAAACATCTCCATTTTGGTGTTGTTGTTTGTTTAGTGTTTTCCAATTTTCCCAGAAGTGGTTAGAATCTATGGATTCTTCAATTACATTGAGCTGATTTCTGACGTTCTGTTCCTTCTTTTTCCGTAGTGTATTTCTGTATTGTTTTAGTGATTCACCACAGTGAAGGCGTAGGCTCAGGTTTTCTGGGTCTCCATGTTTTTGGTTGGACAGGTTTCTCAATTTCTATCTTAGGTTTTTGCATTCTTCATCAAAACATTTGTCATTGTTGTTCCTTTGGTTTTCTGTTTGAAGTAGATTTGATAGTGAAGCTGAGAGGTCAAATGTTTCAGCGTGCGACAGAGCTGTGACCAGTTTTTGTTGGTTATGTTGTCATAGTTGTGCCTAGGGGGCATATGGGGGAGGGAATTCTGTCACCTTCAGGTAGGTGTTTGTCCCCCTGTGTGCTGAGGGTGTCAGGTTCTTGTCCGGTTCTGGCATTAAGGTCGCCACAGACTAGTACAATGTCCCTGGGCCTGAAAATGATTGATTTCCCCCTTCATGATGGAGAAGTTGTCTTCATTAAAGTATGGGGATTCTAGTTTGGGGATATAGGATGCACACAGGAGGACAACTCTGTTGAGATAATTTCCTTTTGATTTCTAGCCAAATGTAAAATGTTCCTGTTTTGATTAATTTAATAGAGTTAGTTAGGTCTGCTCTATACCAAATTAGAAAAGTCCCCCCTGAGTCCCTGCCCTGCCTGTCTGCCTGTCTGCCTGTCTGTCTGTCTGTCTGTCTGTCTGTCTGTCTGTCTGTCTGTCTGTCTGTCTGTCTGTCTGTGTCTCTCTCTCTCTCTCTCTCTCTCTCTCTCTCTGTCTCTCGGTCTCTCTCTCTGTGTCTCTCTCTCTGTGTCTCTCTCTCGGTCTCTATCTCTCTGTCTTTCTGTCTCTCTTTGTCTCTCTCTCTCTCTCTGTGTCTCTCTCTCTCTGTCTCTCTTTGTGTCTCTCTCTCTCTCGGTCTCTCTCTCTCTCTGTCTGTGGGTATACACACATCTGTGTGCGTGTCTCTCTCTCTGCCTGTTGTCCCTCCGTTTGGGGCTTCAGGTCTGGTTTCAGAGGGAAACGGTAACCATAACAACAGGTAACCACTAACAACAGCTGAGAACGTTGAGAGCAGATTAGAGTGGTGGAGGAGCGGCAAAATTAGCTCGTCTAATGACAGTGGAAGAATCTCCAGCAAACCAGGAACATTCCCAGAACAGCTCAAATTCCCATTCACATCTAGATGAAGTGTTGTGGGCAACATCTGTTGTGGGCAACAACCACTCAAATGATGTGGTCAACATCTGTAAGAGCATTTTAAATATGAGTCATTTAGCAGGGGGTGATAAGAGATTTTATAAGTTTAAGGTAATGACTAAAGAGTTCCACCCTGAAACGGAATTCTAACGTGATAGTGATAAACTTAAGTTCAATAAGGTTTGGTAGAGACAAGTAAGGGAGAGAAAAGTGTATGTGTGTGTGTGTGTGTGTGTGTGTGTGTGTGTGTGTGTGTGTGTGTGTGTGTGTGTGTGTGTGTGTGTGTGTGTGTGTGTCTAGAAAAATACAGAGAACAATTCAACTGTGTATGACCTGACCTGGTTAGAACTCTGAGAAACTTACGACAGTTCTGTCAAGGTTCCTCTAATCTCTAATGGAGGATGGAACTGCCAGCTTGGAAGTGATAAAAGAGTGGTGAGAACCATGGTGAAAGATACATCCCACCTACTGTTTGTGTGTCTGTCTGTGCGTGTCGTAGGTGGGCATGGGATGAGTTATAAAGTGGCATGTCTTTGTATTATGGACTTCAGAAACGTTCTCTGATTAAACTTTATGGACCTTTTAATTTGATAAATTATATTTTTATTTTTATTTTGTATTTGAGCATAAGCTGAGTCTTTGCCTAATGATTATTAAACCCAGGGTCTTACAAACCTCGGGGATTTGGTCAAAGCTGAAATAATTGTTAGTTATCATCATTGGGATTTAAAATTCTCGTGACCCGGGGGGGTTGTTGGAAAAGGCTTGTTTGGGGTGGGGGTTAGGGCCCTTTACTGAGTAAAGGGTATGAATAATAATTGAAATGTTATATTTCTGTGAATTTTTTAGAATATATATATAATTTCCTCCCAAAAATACAACTACCGTTTTTGATTTGTCATTTTGGAGTTCATGACTTTGCCTTTTGGTTTGTTTGTTAATTAGGGTGTGCAAGGTGAATATGTGGTCTGTCGTGCGGTAATTTGATAAGATACATAGGAGGGAGGAGGGGAAGTCACACTCAATGTAATTCAAGGTGCTTTATTGGCATGGGAAATATATGTTCACATCACCAAAACAAGTGAAATAAATAAACAAAAGGGAAATAAATAATTAAATGTGAACAGTAAATATTACACTCACACAAAATATGAGAGACATTACAAATGTCATATTATACAGTAAATATAAAATAAAAAATAAATAAATAAATACAGTGTTGTAATGATGTGCAAATGGTTAAAGTACAAAAGAGAAAATACATATAAATATTGGTTTTATTTACAATTGTTTGTTCTTCACTGGTTGACCTTTTCTCTTTGGTGTCACTGGGAAGAGGGAAGGAGGGAGAGAGCCTTGGATGAGGGGGAGGAGGGCAGAGGGAAGGAGGGAGAGAGCCTTGGATGAGGAGGGAGGAGGGCAGAGGGAAGCAGGGAGAGAGCCTGGGATGAGGAGGAAGGAGGGCAGAGGGAAGCAGGGAGAGAGCCTGGGATGAGGGGGAGGAGGGCAGAGGGAAGTAGGGAGAGAGCCTGGGATGAGGGGGATGAGGGCAGGGGGTAGTAGGGAGAGAGCCTGGGATGAGGAGGGAGGAGGGCAGAGGAAGTAGGGAGAGAGCCTGGGATGAGGGGGGAGGAGGGCTGGGATGAGGGGGAGGGGGAAGTAGGGAGAGAGCCTGGGATGAGGGGGAGGAGGGCAGAGGGAAGTAGGGAGAGAGCCTGGGATGAGGGGGAGGAGGGCAGAGGGAAGTAGGGAGAGAGCCTGGGATGAGGAGGGAGGAGGGCAGAGGGAAGTAGGGAGAGAGCCTGGGATGAGGGGGAGGAGGGCGGGGGAAGTAGGGAGAGAGCCTGGGATGAGGGGGAGGAGGGCAGAGGGAAGTAGGGAGAGAGCCTGGGATGAGGGGGGGAGGAGGGCAGAGGGAAGTAGGGAGAGAGCCTGGGATGAGGGGGAGGAGGGCAGAGGGAAGTAGGGAGAGAGCCTGGGATGAGGGGGGGAGGAGGGGGAAGCAGGGAGAGAGCCTGGGATGAGGGGGGGAGGAGGGGGAAGCAGGGAGAGAGCCTGGGATGAGGGGGAGGGGGCAGGGCAGGGGGAGTAGGGAGAGAGCCTGGGATGAGGGGGAGGAGGGGGAAGCAGGGAGAGAGCCTGGGATGAGGGGGAGGGGGGGCAGGGGGAGGGGAGGAGAGAGCCTGGGATGGGGGGAGGGGGAGGGGAGGGGGAGACTGGGATGAGGGGGATTAGGGAGAGAGCCTGGGATGAGGGGGTGAGGGCAGAGGGATTCTAATTGACAGCAATCCAAATCCCCTGTTTTCTCTCTCTCTCTCCCCCTCACTCTCTCCCCTCACTCTCTCCCCTCACTCTCTCCCCCTCACTCTCTCCCCCTCTCTCTCTCCCCCTCTGAGGGGGAGGAGGGCTCTCTCTCCCCTCACTCTCTCCCCCTGGGATCTCTCCCCTCTCTCTCTCCCCTCACTCTCTCAGACAAGTAAAGATTAAAATCCCTAGGGAGAGAGCCAATGTTTCGAGGGGACACGAGGAGTCAGGGAGAGAGCCTGGGATTCTGTAACCACTGAACGAGCCGGTGACAGCCGTCCGTCACTCTTAAAAACGCTCAGTCTGCTTCCGTAGATAATAATGTCAACTTTCAGATCGCAGTCGGACATCGTGCCAAAAAAACTGCATTTGTAGCATCTGTGGCCTCTGGCATGCGCTCTGTTTTACTGTACAACTGAAACAGACACCACTGAAACAGACTGGTGTTTTACTGTACCACTGAAACAGACTGGTGTTTTACTGTACCACTGAAACAGACTGGTGTTATACTGTACCACTGAAACAGACTGGTGTTTTACTGTACCACTGAAACAGACACCACTAATAGACTGGTGTTTTACTGTACCACTGAAACAGACTGGTGTTTTACTGTACCACTGAAACAGACTGGTGTTATACTGTACCACTGAAACAGACACCACTAATAGACTGGTGTTTTACTGTACCACTGAAACAGACTGGTGTTTTACTGTACCACTGAAACAGACTGGTGTTTTACTGTACCACTGAAACAGACTGGTGTTTTACTGTACCACTGAAACAGACTGGTGTTATACTGTACCACTGAAACAGACTGGTGTTTTACTGTACCACTGAAACAGACTGGTGTTTTACTGTACCACTGAAACAGACTGGTGTTTTACTGTACCACTGAAACAGACTGGTGTTATACTGTACCACTGAAACAGACTGGTGTTTTACTGTACCACTGAAACAGACTGGTGTTTTACTGTACCACTGAAACAGACTGGTGTTATACTGTACCACTGAAACAGACTGGTGTTATACTGTACCACTGAAACAGACTGGTGTTTTACTGTACCACTGAAACAGACTGGTGTTTTACTGTACCACTGAAACAGACTGGTGTTATACTGTACCACTGAAACAGACACCACTAATAGACTGGTGTTTTACTGTACCACTGAAACAGACTGGGGTTATACTGTACCACTGAAACAGACTGGGGTTATACTGTACCACTGAAACAGACACCACTAATAGACTGGTGTTATACTGTACCACTGAAACAGACTGGTGTTTTACTGTACCACTGAAACAGACTGGGGTTATACTGTACCACTGAAACAGACACCACTAATAGACTGGTGTTTTACTGTACCACTGAAACAGACTGGTGTTATACTGTACCACTGAAACAGACTGGTGTTATACTGTACCACTGAAACAGACTGGTGTTTTACTGTACCACTGAAACAGACTGGTGTTATACTGTACCACTGAAACAGACACCACTAATAGACTGGTGTTTTACTGTACCACTGAAACAGACTGGTGTTTTACTGTACCACTGAAACAGACTGGTGTTATACTGTACCACTGAAACAGACTGGTGTTATACTGTACCACTGAAACAGACTGGTGTTTTACTGTACCACTGAAACAGACTGGGGTTATACTGTACCACTGAAACAGACTGGTGTTTTACTGTACCACTGAAACAGACTGGTGTTTTACTGTACCACTGAAACAGACTGGTGTTTTACTGTACCACTGAAACAGACTGGTGTTTTACTGTACCACTGAAACAGACTGGTGTTATACTGTACCACTGAAACAGACTGGTGTTATACTGTACCACTGAAACAGACTGGTGTTATACTGTACCACTGAAACAGACTGGTGTTTTACTGTACCACTGAAACAGACTGGTGTTATACTGTACCACTGAAACAGACACCACTAATAGACTGGTGTTTTACTGTACCACTGAAACAGACTGGTGTTATACTGTACCACTGAAACAGACTGGTGTTTTACTGTACCACTGAAACAGACTGGTGTTATACTGTACCACTGAAACAGACACCACTAATAGACTGGTGTTTTACTGTACCACTGAAACAGACTGGTGTTTTACTGTACCACTGAACCAGACTGGTGTTTTACTGTACCACTGAAACAGACTGGTGTTATACTGTACCACTGAAACAGACTGGTGTTTTACTGTACCACTGAAACAGACTGGTGTTATACTGTACCACTGAAACAGACTGGTGTTTTACTGTACCACTGAAACAGACTGGTGTTTTACTGTACCACTGAAACAGACTGGTGTTATACTGTACCACTGAAACAGACTGGTGTTATACTGTACCACTGAAACAGACACCACTAATAGACTGGTGTTATACTGTACCACTGAAACAGACTGGGGTTATACTGTACCACTGAAACAGACTGGTGTTTTACTGTACCACTGAAACAGACTGGGGTTATACTGTACCACTGAAACAGACTGGTGTTTTACTGTACCACTGAAACAGACTGGTGTTTTACTGTACCACTGAAACAGACTGGTGTTTTACTGTACCACTGAAACAGACTGGTGTTATACTGTACCACTGAAACAGACACCACTAATAGACTGGTGTTTTACTGTACCACTGAAACAGACTGGTGTTTTGGAACAGCCCAGTTGGGGGGAGGGAGGGATGGAATAGCCCAGTTGGGGATGTGTCTCTGTCTGTCATTTGGTCTAGTTCTCATCCTCCCTCAACCAATCAGGTGACTTCGCCAGGCAGGATGGCATCTAATTCAGAATCTTAAGCTGTTTGACCCTCTAACCTCTGTCCCCTGCTGAGTTATTCTCCTGTAGCTGGAGGAGAGGAAATGACAGTAATATCAGATATCCGTCCCATCTGGAAGTCTGTCTCAGCTGTGTGGCTGTATATGGAACGGAGTCAGTACGAGGTCAGAGTAAAGTCAGCTGGCTAAAAACAACCACTACACTGCTTTTAAACACAACCCCTACACTGCTGTTAAACACAACCACTACACTGCTGTTAAACACAACCACTACACTGCTATTACAGACAACCACTACACTGCTGTTAAACACAACCCCTACACTGCTGTTACAGACAACCCCTACACTGCTGTTAAACACAACCACTACACTGCTGTTAAACACAACCACTACACTGCTGATAAACACAACCCCTACACTGCTGTTACAGACAACCCCTACACTGCTGTTACAGACAACCTCTACACTGCTGTTAAACACAACCCCTACACTGCTGTTACAGACAACCCCTACACTGCTGTTACAGACAACCCCTACACTGCTGTTAAACACAACCCCTACACTGCTGTTACAGACAACCCCTACACTGCTGATAAACACAACCACTACACTGCTGTTAAACACAACCACTACACTGCTGTTAAACACAACCCCTACACTGCTGTTACAGACAACCACTACACTGCTGTTAAATGTAGTCTGTAACCGTAGCATACCTTACAGAGACTATAACCACTGTTAGGAACAACAGCTGCCTCTGTCCCTCTACACGTAGTCTGTAACCGTAGCATACCCGAAGCAGGATGACATCACGGTTTGTTATCATTTAGCTGCTTCCCCACCACTTGTTTTTGCTGCCCCCACCCCCCCTTAGACTCCCCATGCAGAAGGTGACTGTCATGCACTCTGAAACATAGTCTATTTTCGTAGACATGTCTTTAGTTGTTCTACGATGACGCTGTGTGTCTTTAACAGACCTACTGAACACAGACGCTGTGTGTCTTTAACAGGGTGGACCTACTGAACACAGACGCTGTGTGTCTTTAACAGGGTGGACCTAATGAACACAGACGCTGTGTGTCTTTAACAGGGTGGACCTACTGAACACAGACGCTGTGTGTCTTTAACAGGGTGGACCTAATGAACACAGACGCTGTGTGTCTTTAACAGGGTGGACCTAATGAACACAGACGCTGTGTGTCTTTAACAGGGTGGACCTAATGAACACAGACGCTGTGTGTCTTTAACAGGGTGGACCTAATGAACACAGACGCTGTGTGTCTTTAACAGGGTGGACCTAATGAACACAGACGCTGTGTGTCTTTAACAGGGTGGACCTAATGAACACAGACGCTGTGTGTCTTTAACAGGGTGGACCTAATGAACACAGACGCTGTGTGTCTTTAACAGGGTGGACCTAATGAACACAGACGCTGTGTGTCTTTAACAGGGTGGACCTACTGAACACAGACGCTGTGTGTCTTTAACTTTAACAGGGTGGACCTACTGAACACAGACGCTGTGTGTCTTTAACAGGGTGGACCTAATGAACACAGACGCTGTGTGTCTTTAACAGGGTGGACCTAATGAACACAGACGCTGTGTGTCTTTAACAGGGTGGACCTAATGAACACAGACGCTGTGTGTCTTTAACAGGGTGGACCTAATGAACACAGACGCTGTGTGTCTTTAACAGGGTGGACCTAATGAACACAGACGCTGTGTGCTCTTTAACAGGGTGGACCTACTGAACACAGACGCTGTGTGTCTTTAACAGGATGGACCTACTGAACACAGACGCTGTGTATCTTTAACAGGGTGGACCTAATGAACACAGACGCTCTGTGTGAAACTGTCTGTATCTCTGTGTTTCTCAGGGAGCGGCCATCTTTATCTCTCCGATTGAGGAGGAGAGGAGGATACAGGGATCTTTATAGAGGCCAACACTGCCTCTTGTGGATCGGGACGGTCCTGTAGTTGTTTTCTGTTCGTATTCCTAGTTGAAGTCTGGAGGCTAGGAGGACGAGAGGAGAGGGATAATCTGATACTTGTCCACTAAGAAATGCTCGTCCCACTTTGTCAGTCTGGTAAATAGGTTATGATTTTAGGACAAGAGTCTATTTCCGATCGTGAACGAGCACCACAATAGATTGGAACAGGAGAAATAAGATAGGATGGTATGCCATGTCTGTCTGTCTGCCTGCCTGCCTGCCTGCCTGCCTGCCTGCCTGCCTGCCTGTCTGCCTGTCTGTCTGTCTGTCCCTCCTAGCCCTCTATACATCCTCAGACAGTTTATAGTGTATTGTCTACAGGTTGAACATCTGACTATCCGTGGATTTGAATTGATGACCGTCTATCTTCACGTACATGAAGGAGATCTCTCATAGTGAATCCTGGATTGGTTGAATACTGCTACAAATTATGCCTAACAAAATGCACACATCTCTGTCCTGAACAGCTTCCATCCTCATGTCTATCTCTGTCCTGAACAGCTTCCCTCCTCATGTCTATCTCTGTCCTGAACAGCTTCCCTCCTCATGTCTATCTCTGTCCTGAACAGCTTCCCTCCTCATGTCTATCTCTGTCCTGAACAGCTTTCATTCCTCATGTCTATCTCTGAACAGTCCCTGAACAGCTTTCATTCCTCATGTCTATCTCTGTCCTGAACAGCTTTATTCCTCATGTCTATCCTGTCCTGAACAGCTTCCATCCTCATGTCTATCTCTGTCCTGAAAGCTTCCTCCTCAGCTGTCCTGAACATTCCTCATGTCTATCTCTGTCCTGAACAGCTTCCCTCCTCATGTCTATCTCTGTCCTGAACAGCTTCCTCCTCATGTCTATCTCTGTCCTGAACAGCTTCCCTCCTCATGTCTATCTCTGTCCTGAACAGCTTCCCTCCTCATGTCTATCTCTGTCCTGAACATGTCTGTCTCCCTCCTCCTCATGTCTATCTCTGTCCTGAACAGCTTCCCTCCTCATGTCTGTCTCTGTCCTGAACAGCTCATGTCATCTCTGTCCTGAACAGCTTCCCTCCTCATGTCTATCTCTGTCCTGAACAGCTTCCCTCCTCATGTCTATCTCTGTCCTGAACAGCTTCCCTCCTCATGTCTATCTCTGTCCTGAACAGATTCCCTCCTCATGTCTATCTCTGTCCTGAACAGCTTCCTCCTCATGTCTATCTCTTCCTGAACAGATTCCCTCCTCATGTCTATCTCTGTCCTGACAGCTTCCCTCCTCATGTCAGATTCCCTCCTCATGTCTATCTCTGTCCTGAACAGCTTCCCTCCTCATTCTATCCTGTCCTGAACATCCCTCCTATCTATCTGTCCTGAACAGATTCCCTCCTCATGTCTATCTCTGTCCTGAACAGCTTCCTCATGTCTATCTCTGTCCTCATGTCTATCTCTGTCCTGAACAGCTTTCATTCCTCATGTCTATCTCTGTCCTGAACAGCTTCCCTCCCTCATCTCTGTCCTCTATCTCATGTCTCTGAACAGCTTCCCTCCTCATGTCTATCTCTGTCCTGAACAACATGCTTCCATTCCTCATGTCTATCTCTGTCCTGAACAGCTTCCCTCCTCATGTCTATCTCTGTCCTGAACAGCTTTCATTCCTCATGTCTATCTCTGTCCTGAACAGCTGTTGAACAGCCTCCTCATGTCTATCTCTGTCCTGAACAGCTTTCCTCCTCATGTCTATCTCTGTCCTGAACAGCTTTCATTCCTCATGTCTATCTCTGTCCTGAACAGCTTCCCTCCTCATGTCTATCTCTGTCCTGCTTCCTCCTCATGTCAGCTGAACAGCCATTCCTCATGTCTATCTCTGTCCTCTGTCTATCTCTGTCCTGAACAGCTTCCTCATGTCTATCTCTCATGTCTATCTCTGTCCTGAACAGCTTCCTCCTCATGTCTATCTCTGTCCTGAACAACAGCTTCCTGAACCTCCTCATGTCTATCTCTGTCCTGAACAGCTTCCCTCCTCATGTCTATCTCTGTCCTGAACACAGTCTATCTCTGTCCTGAACAGATTCCCTCATGTCTATCTCTGTCCTGAACAGCTTCCCTCCTCATGTCTATCTCTGTCCTGAACAGATTCCTCATGTCTATCTCTGTCCTGAACAGCTTTCATTCCTCATGTCTGAACATGTCTATCTCTGTCCTGAACAGCTCATTCCTCATGTCTATCTCTGTCCTGAACAGCTTCCCTCCTCATGTCTATCTCTGTCCTGAACATCCTCATGTCTATCCTGTCCTGAACAGCTTCCTCCTCATGTCTATCTCTGTCCTGAACAGCTTCCTCTGTCCTCCTCATGTCTGTCTATCTCTGTCCTGAACAGCTTCCCTCCTCATGTCTATCTCTGTCCTGAACAGCTTCCCTCCTCATGTCTATCTCTGTCCTGAACAGCTTTCATTCCTCATGTCTATCTCTGTCCTGAACAGCTTCCCTCCTCATGTCAATCTCCTTACTATTATTGTTCTCTTGCACCTCATCACATGGTTACCATGGTGAATGATATGCTAATTCAGTCTGGCTTTTTGCCCGAAGCTGTGCTGTGATGTTGTCCATCTGACATTAGAATACAACATCCCTCCCTCCACTGTGATGTGATGACAGAGAGGATTCTCTAGTGTTTTCAATGGGCTTCTGGAAGGTCTGTAATGACCCACACTGAGCCACTAGGAGGCGGTGTTGGACACTAAAAACATCAGAGTTTTCAGAAGGATGAAGAGGAGGACATCTTGTCTCTGCAGCACTGAATAACGCAGCAACTTCAATAACATTCCCCTACTGGTGATAAACAGTGTGTGAATACTCTGATGTGGTAATAATGGTGGCCATTTTCCCACAATATACCAGAGCATTCTCATGTGGGCTCCCGGGTGGCGCAGTGGTCTAAGACACTGCATCTCGGTGCAAGAGGCGTCACTGCAGTACCTGGTTCGAATCCAGGCAGCATCACATCTGCCTGTGTTTAGGAGTCCCGTAGGGTGGTGCACAATTGGTCAAGCATCGTCTGGGTTTGGCTGCGGTAGGCCTTCATTAAAAATATGATTTTGTTTCATAACTGACTTGCCTATTTAAATAAAAGATAAATAAAACCTGCCATATGTGAAAGTTGACCCCTCCAAGGTCAACTACGCGTCTTATTATTCTAGAACACAGAGGGCTCTAAACTCCATGTGGGGGGGAATAGAGAGGAGGTGGTCTGTCTGAAGCCAGTAGTTGCCAGTAGTTCTAGAACACCAGTACAGAACAACACCCATGGTAGAGGAGAACCTTGATATTCTTGTTCTAGAACACAGAGTGTTCTAAGATCCATGAGAGGAGGTGGTCTGTCTGATGCCAGTAGTTCCAGAACACCAGTACAGAACAACACCCACGGTAGAGGAGAAGGAGTTTCTGGGTGGTACCACGGCTTTTGTAACATTCAGATAGAAATATGCTATGTAGAACTAACATGCCTCTCTGACATGTTGAATAAGGCAATAGTGTTTGTTCTCATCACGGGTTTCCATGTGAAAGGGTCCCTGATGATGCTGCAAGTGTGAGATAGAGACACCCAGCTCAATGCTCCCATCGTGTGTCTGGAAACGGTACTGCAGGAGAAGGGCCTGGTGTAGAGAAGAGGCCTATAGTCTATAGCATCATGGTCATAGGGGTCACATGGGGGCATGTGTACGTTTAACTATTAAATGTTAAACTGAGTATGGCAGCTCTCCTAGTATGAAATAGTCATGTAAACACCTCACTCTGCTTAATATAAGAATGAACTTAATTGGTTCAAAAGGTTCGAATCAAAGTAAGCATACACCGATTAAAACACTTGTAGTAGGAGCCTCCCTCTGAGCATGTGGCCGTACTGGTAGTAGGAGCCTCCCTCTGAGCAGCTGGTAGGAGCCTCCTCTGAGCATGTGGCCGTACTGGTAGTAGGAGCCTCCTCTGAGCAGCCTCCCTCTGAGCATGTGGCCGTACTGGTAGTACGAGCCTCCCTCTGAGCATGTGGCCGTACTGGTAGTACGAGCCTCCCTCTGAGCATGTGGCCGTACTGGTAGTACGAGCCTCCTCTGAGCATGTGGCCGTACTGGTAGTACGAGCCTCCCTCTGTGTATTTTGATCTGAGCATGTGGCCGTACTGGTAGTACGAGCCTCCCTCTGAGCATGTGGCCGTATGGGTAGTACGAGCCTCCCTCTGACGCTCGACCGAAGGTAGACATCTTAGTTTTCACACACAAACTGTACACGTCCGAACTCAGAATCAAAACGATTTAGCTAAAAACAACAACATGGTCACTGTGTTAGAAATGTTTATTTTTCTGAATGATCTGACTGGATTTTCCACAGTTATGAAAAGTCTCATCAGGTAGCCTGGTTTCAGATGTGTCCATGTAAACAGGACCTGGGACACCAGGTGGGTGATTCCCCTCTAATCAGGGACTGGTTTAGACCTGGGACACCAGGTGGGTGATTCCCCTCTAATCAGGGACTGGTTTAGACCTGGGACACCAGGTGGGTGATTCCCCTCTAATCAGGGACTGATTTAGACCTGGGACACCAGGTGGGTGATTCCCCTCTAATCAGGGACTGGTTTAGACCTGGGACACCAGGTGGGTGATTCCCCTCTAATCAGGGCCTGATTTAGACCTGGGACACCAGGTGGGTGATTCCCCTCTAATCAGGGACTGGTTTAGACCTGGGACACCAGGTGGGTGATTCCCCTCTAATCACCTGGGGGACTGGTTTAGACCTGGGACACCAGGTGGGTGATTCCCTCTAATCAGGGACTGGTTTATACCTGGGACACCAGGTGGGTGATTCCCCTCTAAACAGGGACTGAATTAGACCTGGGACACCAGGTGGGTGATTCCCCTCTAATCAGGGACTGATTTAGACCGGGGATATCAGGTGGGTGATTCCCCTCTAATCAGGGACTGATTTAGACCTGGGACACCAGGTGGGTGATTCCCCTCTAATCAGGGACTGATTTAGACCTGGGACACCAGGTGGGTGATTCCCCTCTAATCAGGGACTGATTTGGACCTGGGACACCTGGTGGGTGATTCCACTCTAATCAGGGTCTAATTTAGACCTGGGACACCAGGTCGGTGATTCCCCTCTAATCAGGGACTGATTTAGACCTGGGACACCAGGTGGGTTATTCCCCTCTAATCAGGGACTGATTTAGACCTGGGACACCAGGTGGGTGATTCCCCCTTATATTATCAGTAATAATGTAATAATGCATTGTATTAGTAATAATGCATTATATTAGCAGTAATAATGTAATAATGCATTATATTAGCAGTAATAATGTAATAACGCATTATATTAGCAGTAATAATGTAATAATGCATTATATTAGCAGTAATAATGTAATAATGCATTATATTAGCAGTAATAATGTAACAATGCATTATATTAGCAGTAATAATGTAATAATGCATTATATTAGCAGTAATAATGTAATAATGCATTATATTAGCAGTAATAATGTAATAATGCATTATATTAGTAATAATGCATTATATTAGCAGTAATAATGTAATAACGCATTATATTAGCAGTAATAATGTAATAATGCATTATATTAGCAGTAATAATGTAATAATGCATTATATTAGCAGTAATAATGTAATAACGCATTATATTAGCAGTAATAATGTAATAATGCATTATATTAGCAGTAATAATGTAATAATGCATTATATTAGCAGTAATAATGTAATAATGCATTATATTAGCAGTAATAATGTAATAATGCATTATATTAGCAGTAATAATGTAATAATGCATTATATTAGCAGTAATAATGTAATAATGCATTATATTAGCAGTAATAATGTAATAATGCATTATATTAGTAATAATGCATTATATTAGCAGTAATAATGTAATAATGCATTATATTAGCAGTAATAATGTAATAATGCATTATATTAGTAATAATGCATTATATTAGCAGTAATAATGTAATAATGCACTATATTAGCAGTAATAATGTAATAATGCATTATATTAGCAGTAATAATGTAATAATGCATTCTATTAACATTAATCAAATCACATTTATTTATAAATTTATCAGCTGATATCTCAAAGTGCTGTACAGAAACCCAGCCTAAAACCCAAACAGCAAGCAATGCAGGTGTAGAAGCACGGTGGCTAGGAAAAACTCCCTAGAAAGGTCAGAACCTAGGAAGAAACCTAGAGAGGAACCAGGCTCTGAGGGGTGTCCAGTCCTCTTCTGGCTGTGCCAGGTGGAGATTATAAACCTAGAGAGGAAACCAGGCTATGAGGGGTGGCCAGTCCTCTTCTGGCTGTGCCAGGTGGAGATTATAACAGAACATAGCCAAGATGTTCAAGAGTAAGTGTAGGTAAGGATGTCTTGGTGGCGGTGAGGTTGACGCAGAGCCCAGAGCCTGGAGACCATTGTACATCAGTTGGTGGATCACACACAAGCGGTTATAAATAGTGTCTTCACGTCATTACCATAACCCCGCCTCCAGAAGTGGTTATAGTGTCTTCACGTCATTACCATAACCCCGCCTCCAGAAGTGGTTATAGTGTCTTCACCTCATTACCATAACCCCGCCTCCAGAAGTGGTTATAGTGTCTTCACCTCATTACCATAACCCCGCCTCCAGAAGTGGTTATAGTGTCTTCACGTCATTACCATAAACACGCTCCAGCAGTAGTTATAGTGTCTTCAGCTCATTACCATAACCCCGCCTCCAGAAGTGGTTAATAGTGTCTTCACCTCATTACCATAACCCTGCTTCCAGAAGTGGTTATAAATAGTGTCTTCACCTCATTACCATAACCCCGCCTCCAGAAGTGGTTATAAATAGTGTCTTCAGCTCTTTACCATAACCCCGCCTCCAGAAGTGGTTATAAATAGTGTCTTCACTTCATTACCATAACCCCGCCTCCAGCAGTGGTTATAAATAGTGTCTTCACGTCATTACCATAACCCCGCCTCCAGAAGTGGTTATAGTGTCTTCACCTCATTACCATAACCCTGCTCCAGAAGTGGTTATAAATAGTGTCTTCACCTCATTACCATAACCCCGCCTCCAGAAGTGGTTATAGTGTCTTCACCTCATTACCATAACCCCGCCTCCAGAAGTGGTTATAAATAGTGTCTTCGCCTCATTACCATAACCCCGCCTCCAGAAGTGGTTATAAATAGTGTCTTCACCTCATTACCATAACCACGCTCCAGCAGTGGTTATAAATAGTGTCTTCACCTCATTACCATAACCCCGCCTCCAGAAGTGGTTATAGTGTCTTCACCTCATTACCATAACCCTGCTCCAGAAGTGGTTGTAAATAGTGTCTTCACGTCATTACCATAACCCTGCCTCCAGCAGTGGTTATAAATAGTTTCTTCACGTCATTACCATAACCCCGCCTCCAGAAGTGGTTATAAATAGTGTCTTCACCTCATTACCATAACCCCGCTCCAGCAGTGGTTATAAATAGTGTCTTCACCTCATTACCATAACCCCGCCTCCAGCAGTGGTTATAAATAGTGTCTTCACGTCATTACCATAACCCCGCCTCCAGAAGTGGTTGTAAATAGTGTCTTCACGTCATTACCATAACCCTGCCTCCAGCAGTGGTTATAAATAGTTTCTTCACGTCATTACCATAACCCCGCCTCCAGCAGTGGTTATCAATAGTGTCTTCACGTCATTACCATAACCCCGCCTCCAAAAGTGGTTATAAAGTCAGACAGCTAGTCAGGCAGTCAGACAGGCTGGCAGCATGCAGCCTTCATAACCTTCAACACCATCTCACCCTGTTCCCTCTCTTAGTATATCAACCAAGCCTTGTTTCATTAATGAGGAACAGCTTTTGGGGGCGTTGAGTTGAGCCAACCGAAGGCAACAAACTGGGTGACTCAAACTGAGTCACCAAACTGAGTCACCAAACTGAGTCACCAAACTCAGTCACCAAACTGAGTCACCAAACTCTCAAACAGAAAATAAACATGAAAATATCACCAAGCTCACAGTCAGGCTTTATCAGATTAACATTATCACTGCATTATCACTGCTAATCTGATGCATTATTACTGCTAATCTGATGCATTATTACTGCTAATCTGATGCATTATTACTGCTAATCTGATGCATTATTACTGCTAATCTGATACATTATTGCTGCTAATCTGATGCATTATTACTGCTAATCTGATGCATTATTACTGCTAATCTGATACATTATTGCTGCTAATCTGATGCATTATTACTGCTAATCTGATGCATTATCACTGCTAATCTGATGCATTATTACTGCTAATCTGATGCATTATTACTGCTAATCTGATGCATTATTACTGCTAATCTGATGCATTATTACTGCTAATCTGATGCATTATTACTGTTATTATGCATTATTACTGCTAATCTGATGCATTATTACTGCTAATATGGTGCATTATTACTGCTAATCTAATGCACTATTACTGCTAATTTAATGCATTATTACAGCTAATCTAATGCATTATTGCTGTTAATCAGTACTGTACTGTATACCACCAGACCATTATCTACCATACAGACAGTACTGTACTGTATACCACCAGACCATTATCTACCATACAGACAGTACTGTACTGTATACCACCAGACCATTATCTACCATACAGACAGTACTGTACTGTATACCACCAGACCATTATCTACCATACAGACAGTACTGTACTGTATACCACCAGACCATTATCTACCATACAGACAGTACTGTATACCACCAGACCATTATCTACCATACAGACAGTACTGTATACCACCAGACCATTATCTACTATACAGACAGTACTGTACTGTATACCACCAGACCATTATCTACTATACAGACAGTACTGTATACCACCAGACCATTATATACTATACAGACAGTACTGTACTGTATACCACCAGACCATTATCTACTATACAGACAGTACTGTATACCACCAGACCATTATCTACCATACAGACTGTACTGTATACAACCAGACCATTATCTACTATACAGAAAGTACTGTATACCACCAGACCATTATCTACTATACAGACAGTACTGTACTGTATACCACCAGACCATTATCTACTATACAGACAGTACTGTATACCACCAGACCATTATCTACCATACAGACAGTACTGTATACCACCAGACCATTATCTACCATACAGACAGTACTGTACTGTATACCACCAGACCATTATCTACTATACAGACAGTACTGTACTGTATACCACCAGACCATTATCTACTATACAGACAGTACTGTATACCACCAGACCATTATCTACTATACAGACAGTACTGTACTGTATACCACCAGACCATTATCTACTATACAGACAGTACTGTACTGTATACCACCAGACCATTATATACCATACAGACAGTACTGTACTGACCATTATACCATACAGACAGTACTGTATACCACCAGACCATTATCTACCATACAGACAGTACTGTATACCACCAGACCATTATCTACCATACAGACAGTACTGTATACCACCAGACCATTATCTACCATACAGACAGTACTGTACTGTATACCACCAGACCATTATCTACCATACAGACAGTACTGTATACCACCAGACCATTATCTACCATACAGACAGTACTGTACTGTATACCACCAGACCATTATCTACCATACAGACAGTACTGTACTGTATACCACCAGACCATTATCTACCATACAGACAGTACTGTATACCACCAGACCATTATCTACCATACAGACAGTACTGTACTGTATACCACCACACCATTATCTACCATACAGACAGTACTGTATACCACCAGACCATTATCTACCATACAGACAGTACTGTACTGTATACCTCCAGACCATTATATATATATATCTCTCTCTCTCTTGCTCTCTCTTTTTTTACACAGAGACACACAGGCGTTTTACACAGAGACACACAGAGACACACATAGACAAAGACACACAGAGACAGAGACACACATGACACACAGAGACACACCGAGACACACAGAGACAGAGAAACACAGAGACACACAGAGATACACAGAGATTCTGAAGTTGCTTGCCAAATAGAGCTCGTCAGCTCTAAAACCAGGAAATGAGTTACCTCTGGTTCATTCAGTAGTGCCTCTGTAGACTGGACTAATGTTCTAGTTAAGACAGAGCTCTCTGTTCTGCACGGCGGCCATCTTAGCCATCTGGCTGGTCCGCTAGCTAGTCATGTGGATAAAAAACACTGAGTCACTGTCATATGGACTGAGAGGAGAGATGACAAGAACATCACACCTTCTCCTTTCTCTCCTAATACTGCCCCTCTCATTTCTCCTCTTTCTCCTCCACCTCCACCTCCTCCTCCACCTCCAACTCCTCCTCCTCCTCCACCTCCTCCTCTTCCTCCTCCACCTCCTCCACCTCCAACTCCTCCTCCTCCTCCACCCCCTCCTCTTCCTCCTCCACCTCCTCCACCTCCACCTCCTCCTCCTCCTCCTCCTCCACCTCCTCCTCTTCCTCCTCCACCTCCTCCACCTCCTCCACCTCCACCTCCTCCACCTCCACCTCCTCCACCTCCTCCTCTTCCTCTTCCTCCTCCACCTCCATATCCTAATCCTCCTCCACCTCCTCCTCCTCTTCCTCCTCCTCTTCCTTCTCCACCTCCTCCACCTCCAACTCCTCCACCTCCTCCTCTTCCTCCTCCACCTCCTCCTCTTCTTCGTCCTCCACCTTCACCTCCACCTCCTCCTCCTCCACCTCCTCCTCCACCTCCTCCTCTTCCTCCTCCACCTTCTCCTCTTCCTCCTCCACCTCCTCCTCCTCTTCTTCCTCCTCTTCCTTCTCCACCTCCTCCTCCTCCTCTTCCTCCTCCTCCTCCACCTCCTCCTCTTCCTCCTCCACCTCCTCCTCCACCACCTCTTCTTCCTCCTCCACCTCCTCCTCTTCCTCCTCCACCTCCTCCTAATGACTGACTGACTGTTTAACTGGCTGACTGGCTGGCTGACTGACTGACTGGCTGACTGACTGGCTGACTTGCTGGCTGACTGGCTGGCTGGCTGACTGGCTGACTGGCTGGCTGACTGAGTGACTGGCTGACTGGCTGACTGGCTGGCTGACTGGGTGACTGGCTGACTGACTGACTGACTGGCTGGCTGACTGGCTGGCTAACTGGCTGGCTGACTGGCTGACTGACTGAATAACTGACTGGCTAACTGGCTGACTGACTGGCTGACTGGCTGGCTGACTGGCTGACTGGCTGACTGGCTGACTGGCTGGCTGACTGGCTGACTGACTGGCTAACTGGCTGACTGACTGACTGGCTGACTGGCTGACTGGCTGACTGGCTGACTGGCTGGCTGACTGGCTGACTGGCTGACTGGCCGGCTGACTGGGTGACTGGCTGACTGGCTGGCTGACTGGGTGACTGGCTGGCTGACTGGGTGACTGGCTGACTGGGTGACTGACTGACTGGCTGGCTGGCTGGCTGGGTGACTGGCTGACTGGATGACTGACTGGCTGGGTGACTGGCTGACTGGGTGACTGGCTGACTGGATGACTGACTGGCTGACTGACTGACTGACTGACTGACTGGCTGACTGGCTGACTGGCTGGCTGACTGACTGGCTGGCTGGCTGGTTGATTGATGTTGGTTTTGTTTTCCTGCATGTTTATTTTGGCTCAGGGGAGGTGGCACAGACTGGAAAACCCTATACAACACCATGACCTGGCTCTGGGGAGGTGGCACAGACTGGAAAACCCTATACAACACCATGACCTGGCTCAGGGAGGTGGCACAGACTGGAAAACCCTATACAACACCATGACCTGGCTCAGGGGAGGTGGCACAGACTGGAAAACCCTATACAACACTGTGACCTGGCTCAGGGAGGTGGCACAGACTGGAAAACCCTATACAACACCATGACCTGGCTCAGGGAGGTGGCACAGACTGGAAAACCCTATACAACACTGTGACCTGGCTCAGGGGAGGTGGCACAGACTGGAAAACCCTATACAACACCATGACCTGGCTCAGGGGAGGTGGCACAGACTGGAAAACCCTATACAACACCATGACCTGGCTCAGGGAGGTGGCACAGACTGGAAAACCCTATACAACACCATGACCTGGCTCAGGGGAGGTGGCACAGACTGGAAAACCCTATACAACACCATGACCTGGCTCAGGGGAGGTGGCACAGACTGGAAAAACCCTATACAACACCATGACCTGGCTCAGGGAGGTGGCACAGACTGGAAAACCCTATACAACACCATGACCTGGCTCAGGGAGGTGGCACAGACTGGAAAACCCTATACAACACCATGACCTGGCTCAGGAGGTTTCACAGATGGACTCTTTAGCATAGAGGTACTATGTCACTGGCTCAGGGTAGGTGGCACAGAACTATGTCACTGTCTATAGCAGAGGGACTATGACCTGGCTCAGGGAGGTGGAACTATGTCACTGTCTACTGGAAAACCCTATACAACACCATGACCTGGCTCAGGGAGTGGAACATGTCACTGAAAACCTAGTACAACACCATGACCTGGCTCAGGGGAGGTGGAACTATGTCACTGAAAACCCTATAGCAAGGACCATGACCTGGCTCAGGGAGGTGGAACAGACTGGAAACCTGACCATATAGGAACTATGTCACTGTCTACGTAGCGGAGAGGAACTATGTCACTGTCTACATAGTGGAGAGGAACTATGTCACTGTCTACCTACAACACCGGAGAGAACAGACTGGAACTATGTCACTGTCTACACCATGAGTGGAGAGGAAAACTATGTCACACCATGACCTGGCTAGAGGAAGGTGTCACTGACTGCCTAGCATACAGGACACCATGACCTGGCTCGTAGGAGAGGAACTATGTCACTGTCTACCTAGCATAGAGGAACTATGTCACTGTCTACGTAGCATAGAGGAACTACATCACTGTCTATGGCATAGAGGACCTATGTCACTGTCTACATAGCATAGAGGAACTATGTCACTGTCTATAGCAGAGGACCTATGTCACTGGCTCGTAGCATAGAGGAACAATGTCACTGTCTACATAGCATAGAAGAACTATGTCACTGTCTCGTAGCATAGAGGAACTATGTCACTGTCTACTAGCATAGAGGTACTGTCACTGTCTACGTAGCAGAGGAACTACTTCACTGTCTACGTAGCAGAGAGGAACTATGTCACTGTCTACGTAGCATAGAGGAACTACTTCACTGTCTACGTAGCGGAGAGGAACTACGTCACTGTCTACGTAGCATAGAGGAACTACGTCACTGTCTACATAGCATAGAGGAACTATGTCACTGTCTACGTAGCATAGAGGAACTACGTCACTTTCTACGTAGCATAGAGAAACCACGTCACTGTCTACGTAGCATAGAGGAACTATGTCACTGTCTACGTGAGCATAGAGGAACGATGTCACTGTCTACGTAGCATAGAGAAACTACGTCACTGTCAGGACGTAGCATAGAGGAACCACGTCACTGTCTACGTAGCATAGAGGAACTATGTCACTGTCTACGTAGCATAGAGGAACTATGTCACTGTCTACATAGCATAGAGAAACTATGTCACTGTCTACGTAGCATAGAGGAACTATGTCACTGTCTACGTAGCATAGAGGAACTATGTCACTGTCAACATAGCATAGAGGTACTGTCACTGTCTACATAGCAGAGGAACTACTTCACTGTCTACGTAGCAGACAACTACGTCACTGTCTACGTAGCATAGAGGACCTACGTCACTGTCTACGTAGCATAGAGGAACTATGTCACTGTCTACGTAGCATAGAGAAACTACGTCACTGTCTACGTAGCAGAGAGGAACTATGTCACTGTCTACGTAGCATAGAGGAACTATGTCACTGTCTACGTAGCATAGAGGAACTACGTCACTGTCTACGTAGCATAGAGGTACTGTCACTGTCTACGTAGCATAGAGGAACTACGTCACTGTCTACGTAGCATAGAGGACCTACATCACTGTCTACGTAGCATAGAGGTACTACGTCACTGTCTACGTAGCAGAGAGGAACTATGTCACTGTCTACGTAGCATAGAGGAACTATGTCACTGTCTACGTAGCATAGAGGAACTACGTCACTGTCTACGTATCATAGAGCATCTACGTCACTGTCTACGTAGCATAGAGGAACTATGTCACTGTCTACGTAGCGGAGAGTAACTACGTCACTGTCTACGTAGCATGAGCACCTACGTCACTGTCTACATAGCATAGAGGCACTACGTCACTGTCTACATAGCATAGAGGAACTACGTCACTGTCTACGTAGCATAGAGGAACTATGTCACTGTCTACGTATCATAGAGCATCTACGTCACTGTCTACGTAGCATAGAGGAACTATGTCACTGTCTACGTAGCGGAGAGTAACTATGTCACTGTCTACGTAGCATAGAGGAACTATGTCACTGTCTACATAGCATAGAGGAACTATGTCACTGTCTACGTAGCATAGAGGAACTACGTCACTGTCTACGTAGCATAGAGGAACTACGTCACTGTCTACGTAGCATAGAGGAACTATGTCACTGTCTACGTAGCATAGAGGAACTATGTCACTGTCTACGTAGCATAGAGGTACTGTCACTGTCTACATAGCAGAGAGGAACTACTTCACTGTCACGTAGCAGAGAGGAACTACGTCACTGTCTACGTAGCATAGAGGAACTATATCACTGTCTACGTAGCATAGAGGCATTATGTCACTGTCTACGTAGCATAGAGTACTGTCACTGTCTACGTAGCAGAGAGTAACTATGTCACTGTCTACGTAGCATAGAGGAACTATGTCACTGTCTAAGTAGCATAGAGGAACTATGTCACTGTCTACGTAGCATAGAGGAACTATGTCACTGTCTACGTAGCATAGAGGAACTGCGTCACTGTCTACGTAGCATAGAGAAACTATGTCACTCTCTACGTAGCATAGAGAGTAACTATGTCACTGTCTACGTAGCATAGAGCACCTACGTCACTGTTTACATAGCATAGAGGCACTACGTCACTGTCTACGTAGTGGAGAGGATCTACGTCACTGTCTACGTAGCATAGAGGAACTATGTCACTGTCTACGTAGCATAGAGAAACTACGTCACTGTCTACGTAGCATAGAGGAACTATGTCACTGTCTACGTAGCATAGAGAAACTACGTCACTGTCTACGTAGCATAGAGGAACCACGTCACTGTCTACATTGCATAGAGGAACTATGTCACTGTCTACGTAGCATAGAGGAACTATGTCACTGTCTACATAGAATAGAGAAACTACGTCACTGTCTACGTAGCATAGAGGAACTATGTCACTGTCTACGTAGCATAGAGGAACTATGTCACTGTCTACGTAGCATAGAGGTACTGTCACTGTCTACATAGCAGAGAGGAACTACTTCACTGTCTACGTAGCAGAGAGGAACTACGTCACTGTCTACGTAGCATAGAGGAACTATATCACTGTCTACGTAGCATAGAGGAATTATGTCACTGTCTACGTAGCATAGAGGAACTGTGTCACTGTCTACGTAGCGGAGAGGAACTATGTCACTGTCTACATAGTGGAGAGGAACTATGTCACTGTCTACGTAGCATAGAGGAACTATGTCACTGTCTACGTAGCATAGAGGAGCTACGTCACTGTCTACGTAGCATAGAGGAACTATGTCACTGTCTACATAGCATAGAGGAACTATGTCACTGTCTACGTAGCATAGAGCATCTACGTCACTGTCTACGTAGTGGAGAGGAACTATGTCACTGTCTACATAGCAATTAGGAACTATGTCACTGTCTACGTAGTGGAGAGGAACTATGTCACTGTCTACGTAGCATAGAGGAACTATGTCACTGTCTACGTAGCATAGAGCATCTACGTCACTATCTACGTATCATAGAGGAACTATGTCACTGTCTACGTAGCATAGAGGAACTATGTCACTGTCTACGTAGCATACAGGAACTACGTCACTGTCTACGTATCATAGAGCATCTACGTCACTGTCTACATAGCATAGAGGAACTATGTCACTGTCTACGTAGCATAGAGGACCTATGTCACTGTCTACGTAGCATAGAGGAACAATGTCACTGTCTACATAGCATAGAAGAACTATGTCACTGTCTACGTAGCATAGAGGAACTATGTCACTGTCTACGTAGCATAGAGGTACTGTCACTGTCTACGTAGCAGAGAGGAACTACGTCACTGTCTACGTAGCAGAGAGGAACTATGTCACTGTCTACGTAGCATAGAGGAACTACGTCACTGTCTACGTAGCAGAGAGGAACTACATCACTGTCTACATAGCAGAGAGGACCTATGTCACTGTCTACGTAGCATAGAGGATTACGTCACTGTCTACGTAGCATAGAGGACCTACATCACTGTCTACGTAGCATAGAGAAACTATGTCACTGTCTACGTAGCATAGAGAAACTACGTCACTGTCTACGTAGCAGAGAGGACCTATGTCACTCTCTACGTAGCATAGAGAAACTACGTCACTGTCTACGTAGCAGAGAGGAACTACGTCACTGTCTACGTAGCATAGAGGAACTATGTCACTGTCTACGTAGCATAGAGGAACTATGTCACTGTCTACATAGCATAGAGAAACTATGTTACTGTCTACAGCATAGAGGAACTATGTCACTGTCTACGTAGCATAGAGGAACTATGTCACTGTCAACATAGCATAGAGGTACTGTCACTGTCTACATAGCAGAGAGGAACTACGTCACTGTCTACGTAGCATAGAGGACTACGTCACTGTCTACGTAGCATAGAGGACCTACGTCACTGTCTACGTAGCATAGAGGAACTATGTCACTGTCTACGTAGCATAGAGAAACTACGTCACTGTCTACGTAGCAGAGAGGAACTACGTCACTGTCTACGTAGCATAGAGGAACTATGTCACTGTCTACGTAGCATAGAGGAACTACGTCACTGTCTACGTAGCATAGAGGTACTGTCACTGTCTACGTAGCATAGAGGAACTGTCACTGTCTACGTAGCATAGAGGAACTGTCACTGTCTACGTAGCATAGAGGTACTGTCACTGTCTACGTAGCATAGAGGAACTATGTCACTGTCTACGTAGCATAGAGGAACTATGTCACTGTCTACGTAGCATAGAGGAACTATGTCACTGTCTACGTATCATAGAGCATCTACGTCACTGTCTACGTAACATAGAGGAACTATGTCACTGTCTACGTAGCGGAGAGTAACTACGTCACTGTCTACGTAGCATGAGCACCTACGTCACTGTCTACATAGCATAGAGGCACTACGTCACTGTCTACATAGCATAGAGGAACTACGTCACTGTCTACGTAGCATAGAGGAACTATGTCACTGTCTACGTATCATAGAGCAACTACGTCACTGTCTACGTAGCATAGAGGAACTATGTCACTGTCTACGTAGCATAGAGGAACTATGTCACTGTCTACGTAGCATAGAGGAACTACGTCACTGTCTACGTAGCATAGAGGAACTATGTCACTGTCTACGTAGCATAGAGGAACTATGTCACTGTCTACATAGAATAGAGAAACTACGTCACTGTCTACGTAGCATAGAGGAACTATGTCACTGTCTACGTAGCATAGAGGAACTATGTCACTGTCTACGTAGCATAGAGGTACTGTCACTGTCTACATAGCAGAGAGGAACTACTTCACTGTCTACGTAGCAGAGAGGAACTACGTCACTGTCTACGTAGCATAGAGGAACTATATCACTGTCTACGTAGCATAGAGGCATTATGTCACTGTCTACGTAGCATAGATGTACTGTCACTGTCTACGTAGCATAGAGGAACTATGTCACTGTCTACGTAGCATAGAGGAACTATGTCACTGTCTACGTAGCATAGAGGAACTATGTCACTGTCTACGTAGCATAGAGGAACTACGTCACTGTCTACGTATCATAGAGCATCTACGTCACTGTCTACGTAGCATAGAGGAACTATGTCACTGTCTACGTAGCGGAGAGTAACTACGTCACTGTCTACGTAGCATGAGCACCTACGTCACTGTCTACATAGCATAGAGGCACTACGTCACTGTCTACGTAGTGGAGAGGATCTACGTCACTGTCTACGTAGCATAGAGGAACTATGTCACTGTCTACGTAGCATAGAGAAACTACGTCACTGTCTACGTAGCATAGAGGAACTATGTCACTGTCTACGTAGCATAGAGAAACTACGTCACTGTCTACGTAGCATAGAGGAACCACGTCACTGTCTACATTGCATAGAGGAACTATGTCACTGTCTACGTAGCATAGAGGAACTATGTCACTGTCTACATAGAATAGAGAAACTACGTCACTGTCTACGTAGCATAGAGGAACTATGTCACTGTCTACGTAGCATAGAGGAACTATGTCACTGTCTACGTAGCATAGAGGTACTGTCACTGTCTACATAGCAGAGAGGAACTACTTCACTGTCTACGTAGCAGAGAGGAACTACGTCACTGTCTACGTAGCATAGAGGAACTATATCACTGTCTACGTAGCATAGAGGAATTATGTCACTGTCTACGTAGCATAGAGGAACTACGTCACTTTCTACGTAGCATAGAGAAACTACGTCACTGTCTACGTAGCAGAGAGTAACTATGTCACTGTCTACGTAGCATAGAGGTACTGTCACTGTCTACGTAGCATAGAGGAACTATGTCACTGTCTACGTAGCATAGAGGAACTATGTCACTGTCTACGTAGCATAGAGGACCTACATCACTGTCTACGTAGCATAGAGGTACTGTCACTGTCTACGTAGCAGAGAGTAACTATGTCACTGTCTACGTAGCATAGAGGAACTACGTCACTGTCTACGTAGCATAGAGGTACTGTCACTGTCTACGTAGCATAGAGGACCTATGTCACTGTCTACATAGCATAGAGTAACTATGTCACTGTCTACGTAGCATAGACGACCTACATCACTGTCTACGTAGCATAGAGGATTACGTCACTGTCTACGTAGCATAGAGGACCTACATCACTGTCTACGTAGCATAGAGGAACTACATCACTGTCTACGTAGCATAGAGGAACTATGTCACTGTCTACGTAGCATAGAGGAACTACATCACTGTCTACGTAGCATAGAGGACCTACATCACTGTCTACGTAGCATAGAGGTACTGTCACTGTCTACGTAGCATAGAGGAACTACGTCACTGTCTACGTAGCATAGAGAAACTACGTCACTGTCTACGTAGCATAGAGGAACTATGTCACTGTCTACGTAGCATAGAGGAACTACGTCACTGTCTACGTAGCATAGAGGAACTACGTCACTGTCTACGTAGCATAGAGGAACTACGTCACTGTCTACGTAGCATAGAGGAACTACGTCACTGTCTACGTAGCATAGAGGAACTATGTCACTGTCTACGTAGCATAGAGGAACTATGTCACTGTCTACGTAGCATAGAGGAACTACGTCACTGTCTACGTAGCATAGAGGAACTACGTCACTGTCTACGTAGCATAGAGGAACTATGTCACTGTCTACGTAGCATAGAGGAACTATGTCACTGTCTACGTAGCATAGAGGAACTACGTCACTGTCTACGTAGCATAGAGGTACTGTCACTGTCTACGTAGCATAGAGGAACTGTGTCACTGTCTACGTAGCATAGAGGACCTACGTCACTGTCTACGTAGCATAGAGGTACTGTCACTGTCTACGTAGCAGAGAGTAACTATGTCACTGTCTACGTAGCATAGAGGAACTATGTCACTGTCTAAGTAGCATAGAGGAACTATGTCACTGTCTACGTAGCATAGAGGAACTGCGTCACTGTCTACGTAGCATAGAGAAACTATGTCACTCTCTACGTAGCGGAGAGTAACTATGTCACTGTCTACGTAGCATAGAGCACCTACGTCACTGTTTACATAGCATAGAGGCACTACGTCACTGTCTACGTAGTGAGAGGAACTACGTCACTGTCTACGTAGCATAGAGGAACTATGTCACTGTCTACGTAGCATAGAGAAACTACATCACTGTCTACATAGCAGAGAGGACCTATGTCACTGTCTACGTAGCATAGAGAAACTACGTCACTGTCTACGTAGCAGAGAGGAACTACATCACTGTCTACATAGCAGAGAGGACCTATGTCACTGTCTACGTAGCATAGAGGATTACGTCACTGTCTACGTAGAATAGAGAAACTACGTCACTGTCTACGTAGCATAGAGGAACTATGTCACTGTCTACGTAGCATAGAGGAACTATGTCACTGTCTACGTAGCATAGAGGTACTGTCACTGTCTACATAGCAGAGAGGAACTACTTCACTGTCTACGTAGCAGAGAGGAACTACGTCACTGTCTACGTATCATAGAGCATCTACGTCACTGTCTACGTAGCATAGAGGAACTATGTCACTGTCTACGTAGCGGAGAGTAACTATGTCACTGTCTACGTAGCATAGAGGAACTATGTCACTGTCTACGTAGCATAGAGAAACTATGTCACTGTCTACGTAGCATAGATGTACTGTCACTGTCTACGTCGCATAGAGGAACTATGTCACTGTCTACGTAGCATAGAGGAACTATGTCACTGTCTACGTAGCATGAGCACCTACGTCACTGTCTACGTAGCATAGAGGAACTACGTCACTGTCTACGTAGCATAGAGGTACTGTCACTGTCTACGTAGCATAGAGGAACTATGTCACTGTCTACGTAGCATAGAGGAACTATGTCACTGTCTACGTAGCATAGAGGAACTATGTCACTGTCTACGTAGCATAGAGGAACTACGTCACTGTCTACGTAGCATAGAGGAACTGTCACTGTCTACGTAGCATAGAGGACCTATGTCACTGTCTACATAGCATAGAGTAACTATGTCACTGTCTACGTAGCATAGACGACCTACATCACTGTCTACGTAGCATAGAGGTACTGTCACTGTCTACGTAGCATAGAGGACCTACATCACTGTCTACGTAGCATAGAGGAACTACATCACTGTCTACGTAGCATAGAGGACCTACGTCACTGTCTACGTAGCATAGAGAAACTACATCACTGTCTACGTAGCATAGAGGACCTACATCACTGTCTACGTAGCATAGAGGATTACTGTCACTGTCTACGTAGCATAGAGGTAATGTCACTGTCTACGTAGCATAGAGGAACTACATCACTGTCTACGTAGCATAGAGGACCTACATCACTGTCTACGTAGCATAGAGGAACTGCATCACTGTCTACGTAGCATAGAGGACCTACATCACTGTCTACGTAGCATAGAGGAACTACGTCACTGTCTACGTAGCATAGAGGAACTACGTCACTGTCTACGTAGCATAGAGGTACTGTCACTGTCTACATAGCATAGAGGACCTACATCACTGTCTACGTAGCATAGAGGAACTGCATCACTGTCTACGTAGCATAGAGAAACTACATCACTGTCTACGTAGCATAGAGGAACTACGTCACTGTCTACGTAGCATAGAGGAACTACGTCACTCTCTACGCAGCATAGAGGAACTGCATCACTGTCTACGTAGCATAGAGGAACTATGTCACTGTCTACGTAGCATAGAGGAACTGCATCACTGTCTACGTAGCATAGAGGAACTATGTCACTGTCTACGTATTGGAGAGGAACTATGTCACTGTCTACGTAGCATAGAGGAACTACGTCACTGTCTACGTAGCATAGAGGAACTACGTCACTGTCTACGTAGCATAGAGGTACTACGTCACTGTCTACGTAGCATAGAGGACCTACATCACTGTCTACGTAGCATAGAGGAACTACGTCACTGTCTACGTAGCATAGAGGAACTATGTCACTGTCTACGTAGCATAGAGGACCTACGTCACTGTCTACGTAGCATAGAGGAACTATGTCACTGTCTACGTAGCATAGAGAAACTACGTCACTGTCTACGTAGCAGAGAGGAACTATGTCACTCTCTACGTAGCATAGAGAAACTACGTCACTGTCTACGTAGCAGAGAGGAACTACGTTACTGTCTACGACACTACTTCATCCGCTTGAATAAAGTACTAAACGGTAGCTGACAACATGGAGATCTCAGAGGTTATTTTTAAGTGCATTTCTCAAGTGGTTGGTTTGCATCAACTACCTCCACTAAAACCACTGCCAAGGTATGACCTGCAGACGTTGGCTTTGAATCGGGATGTTCTGCCTCGTGATTCTGAAACCCCAGGCTTTTTGTTCTTTTTTTGCCCTTTATCAACGTAGCCAGTGACGCTGTTCCTCTGTGCTAAAAGAGTCCATCGTTGAAACCAGACCCCAGTCACCGTGTTGCCTAGGGTCGGGTTCTCAACGACTGGCACACAGAGGTCACGTCCAGACACCACTTATGAGAAAAAACACACACACACACACACACACACACACACACACACACACACACACACACACACACACACACACACACACACACACACACACACACACACACACACACACACACACGCACACACAGGCATGAGTCAGCTGCCTCAGGTGTCAGAATCAGCTGTGACTGTGTTGTTTACCTTGTCTGTCTGTCTGTCTGTCTGTCTGTCTGTCTGTCTGTCTGTCTGTCTGTCTGTCTGTCTGTCTGTCTGTCTCTCTGTCAGCCTGTCTCTCTGTCAGCCTGTCTCTCTTTCTCTCTCAATCAATTCAATTCAATTTGATTTATTGGCATGACGTACCAATGTACATATTACCAAAGCTTACTTTGGATATTTACAATATGAAAATAATGAGAATCAATATTGTCAACAGGACAACAGTAACAACAATAACCAAGGGGTCAAACATTGTACAATAACAATAAGCATACAGTAGAGGACATCAAATCAAAATGTATTTGTCTCATACACATGGTTAGCAGATGTTAATGCGAGTGTAGCGAAATGCTTGTGCTTCTAGTTCCGACAATGCAGTAATAACCAACAAGTAATCCAGCTAACAATTCCAAAACTACTACCTTATAGACACAAGTGTAAGGGGATAAAGAATATGTACATAAAGATATATGAATGAGTGATGGTACAGAGCGGCATAGGCAAGATACAGTAGATGGTATTGAGTGCAGTATATACATATGAGATGAGTATGTAAACAAAGTGGCATAGTTAAAGTGGCTAGTGATACATGTATTACATAAAGATGCAGTAGATGATATAGAGTACAGTATATACATATACATATGAGATGAATAATGTAGGGTAAGTAAACATTATATTAGGTAGCATTGTTTAAAGTGGCTAGTGATATATTTTACATCATTTCCCATCAATTCCCATTATTAAAGTGGCTGGAGTTGAGTCAGTGCGTTGGCAGCAGCCACTCAATGTTAGTGGTGGCTGTTTAACAGTCAAATGGCCTTGAGATTGAAGCTGTTTTTCAGTCTCTCGGTCCCAGCTTTGATGCACCTGTACTGACCTCGCCTTCTGGATGATAGCGGGGTGAACAGGCAGTGGCTCGGGTGGTTGTTGTCCTTGATGATCTTTATGGCCTTCCTGTGACATCGGGTGGTGTAGGTGTCCTGGAGGGCAGGTAGTTTGCCCCCGGTGATGCATTGTGCAGACCTCACTACCCTCTGGAGAGCCTTACGGTTGTGGGTGGAGCAGTTGCCATACCAGGCGGTGATACAGCCCGCCAGGATGCTCTCGATTGTGCATCTGTAGAAGTTTGTGAGTGCTTTTGGTGACAAGCCAAATTTCTTCAGCCTCCTGAGGTTGAAGGGGCGCTGCTGCGCCTTCTTCACGATGCTGTCTGTGTGGGTGGACCAATTCAGTTTGTCTGTGATGTGTACGCCGAGGAACTTAAAACTTACTACCCTCTCCACTACTGTTCCATCGATGTGGATAGGGGGGTGTTCCCTCTGCTGTTTCCTGAAGTCCACAATCATCTCCTTAGTTTTGTTGATGTTGAGTGTGAGGTTATTTTCCTGACACCACACTCCGAGGGCCCTCACCTCCTCCCTGTAGGCCGTCTCGTCGTTGTTGGTAATCAAGCCTACCACTGTTGTGTCGTCCGCAAACTTGATGATTGAGTTGGAGGCGTGCGTGGCCACGCAGTCGTGGGTGAACAGGGAGTACAGGAGAGGGCTCAGAACGCACCCTTGTGGGGCCCCCGTGTTGAGGATCAGCGGGGTGGAAATGTTGTTGCCTACCCTCACCACCTGGGGGCGGCCCGTCAGGAAGTCCAGTACCCAGTTGCACAGGGGGGGTCGAGACCCAGGGTCTCGAACTTGATGACGAGCTTGGAGGGCACTATGGTGTTAAATGCCGAGCTGTAGTCGATGAACAGCATTCTCACATAGGTATTCCTCTTGTCCAGATGGGTTAGGGCAGTGTGCAGTGTGGTTGAGATTGCATCGTCTGTGGACCTATTTGGCCGGTAAGCAAATTGGAGTGGGTCTAGGGTGTCAGGTAGGGTGGAGGTGATATGGTCCTTGACTAGTCTCTCAAAGCACTTCATGATGACGGAAGTGAGTGCTACGGGGCGGTAGTCGTTTAGCTCAGTTACCTTAGCTTTCTTGGGAACAGGAACAATGGTGGCCCTCTTGAAGCATGTGGGAACAACAGACTGGGATAGGGATTGATTGAATATGTCCGTAAACACACCAGCCAGCTGGTCTGCGCATGCTCTGAGGGCGCGGCTGGGGATGCCGTCTGGGCCTGCAGCCTTGCGAGGGTTGACACGTTTAAATGTTTTCCTCACGTCGGCTGCAGTGAAGGAGAGACCGCATGTTTTAGTTGCGGGCCGTGTCAGTGGCACTGTATTGTCCTCAAAGCGGGCAAAAAAGTTATTTAGTCTGCCTTGGAGCAAGACATCCTGGTCCGTGACTGGGCTGGTTTTCTTTTTGTAATCCGTGATTGACTGTAGACCCTGCCACATACCTCTTGTGTCTGAGCCGTTGAATTGAGATTCTACTTTGTCTCTATACTGATGCTTAGCTTGTTTGATTGCCTTGCGGAGGGAATAGTTACACTGTTTGTATTCGGTCATGTTTCCGGTCACCTTGCCCTGATTAAAAGCAGTGGTTCGCGCTTTCAGTTTCACGCGAATGCTGCCATCAATCCACGGTTTCTGGTTTGGGAATGTTTTTATCGTTGCTATGGGAACGACATCTTCAACGCACGTTCTAATGAACTCGCACACTGAATCAACGTATTCGTCAATGTTGTTGTCTGACGCAATACGAAACATATCCCAGTCCACGTGATGGAAGCAGTCTTGGAGTGTGGAATCAGATTGGTCGGACCAGCGTTGAACAGACCTCAGCGTGGGAGCCTCTTGTTTTAGTTTCTGTCTGTAGGCAGGGATCAACAAAATGGAGTCGTGGTCAGCTTTTCCGAAAGGAGGGCAGGGCAGGGCCTTATATGCGTCGCGGAAGTTAGAATAACAATGATCCAAGGTTTTACCAGCCCTGGTTGTACAATCGATATGCTGATAACATTTAGGAGTCTTGTTTTCAGATTAGCCTTGTTAAAATCCCCAGCTACAATGAATGCAGCCTCCGGATAAATGGATTCCAGTTTGCAAAGAGTCAAATAAAGTTTGTTCAGAGCCATCGATGTGTCTGCTTGGGGGGGATATATACGGTGATATATGTGATTATAATCGAAGAGAATTCCCTTGGAAGATAATGCGGTGAGGGACGACATTTGCAGCTCCGTCTCAGGTTCTGCTGTTGTGCAGTGGTTACACAGCCTTTCCTCTACAGGGAGCCAGGTTCTGCTGTGGTGCAGTGGTTGCACAGCCTTTCCTCTACAGGGAGACAGGTTTTCCTGTGTCTACCCTTCTCAATGGCAAGACTGTGCTCACTGAGCCTGTACTGTGTCAAGGTATTTCTAAGGTTTTGATCAGTAACCATGGTCATATAGTTAGTCACGGTGTACTGTCCATTTAGGGCCAGATAGCACTGCATTGTTCTTTGTGTTTGTGTTTCCCAATAAGAAATGTAGTGTTGTTTTGACTGGGTTGTAATTTGGTTCATTCTGATTGATTGGATGTTCTGGTCCTGAGGCTTCAGGGTGTTAGTAGAACAGGTTAGTGAACTCAGCCCAGGACCAGCTGGATGAGGGTACTGAGGCTTAAGTGCGTTAGTAGAACAGGTTAGTGAACTCAGGACCAGCTGGATGAGGGGACTGAGGCTTCAGTGTGTTAGTAGAACAGGTTAGTGAACTCAGCCCCAGGACCAGCTAGATGAGGGGACTGAGGCTTCAGTGTGTTAGTAGAACAGGTTTGTGAACTCAGCCCCAGGACCAGCTGGATGAGGGGACTCAGTGTGTTAGTAGAACAGGTTTTGAACTCAGCCCCAGGACCAGCTTGGCATTGCAGCTCTTGGCATTGCAGGGCTTGGTAATGATATGAGAGGGGGTCACTGTATTTTAGATATTTCCAAAACTGAATAGCTATTTTTTGAGTTTTTATTATTAGTGGATATTGGCCTAATTCTGCCCTGCATGCATTGTTTGTAGTTTTCCTCTGGACATGTAGGAGAATCTTACAGAACTTTCAATGGGGTGTTTGTCCCATTTGGTGAAATCTTGTTTTGCAAGTGGACCCCACACCTCGCTGCCATAAAGTGCAATTGGTTCAATGACACATTCAATTAGTTGGACATGTTCAACCGTGGTATTTCCTGTCCCAGGTAGTTGGTTCAACCATGATATTTCCTGTCCCAGGTAGTTGGACATGTTCAACCATGGTATTTCCTGTCCCAGGTAGTTGTTTCAACCGTGGTATTTCCTGTCCCAGGTAGTTGGTTCAACCATGGTATTTCCTGTCCCAGGTAGTTGGACATGTTCAACCATGGTATTTCCTGTCCCAGGTAGTTGGACATGTTCCACCATGGTATTTCCTGTCCCAGGTAGTTGGTTCAACCATGGTATTTCCTGTCCCAGTTAGTTGGACATGTTGCACCATGGTATTTCCTGTCCCAGGTAGTTGGTTCAACCATGGTATTTCCTGTCCCAGGTAGTTGGACATGTTCAACCATGGTATTTCCTGTCCCAGGTAGTTGGACATGTTCCACCATGGTATTTCCTGTCCCAGGTAGTTGGTTCAACCATGGTATTTCCTGTCCCAGGTAGTTGGACATGTTCCACCATGGTATTTCCTGTCCCAGGTAGTTGGACATGTTCCACCATGGTATTTCCTGTCCCAGGTAGTTGGTTCAACCATAGTATTTCCTGTCCCAGGTAGTTGGACATGTTCCACCATGGTATTTCCTGTCCCAGGTAGTTGGACATGTTCCACCATGGTATTTCCTGTCCCAGGTAGTTGGTTCAACCATAGTATTTCCTGTCCCAGGTAGTTGGACATGTTCAACCATGGTATTTCCTGTCCCAGGTAGTTGGTTCAACCATGGTATTTCCTGTCCCAGGTAGTTGGACATGTTCAACCATGGTATTTCCTGTCCCAGGTAGTTGGTTCAACCATGGTATTTCCTGTCCCAGGTAGTTGGTTCAACCATGGTATTTCCTGTCCCAGGTAGTTGGTTCAACCATAGTATTTCCTGTCCCAGGTAGTTGGACATGTTCAACCATGGTATTTCCTGTCCCAGGTAGTTGGTTCAACCATGGTATTTCCTGTCCCAGGTAGTTGGACATGTTCAACCATGGTATTTCCTGTCCCAGGTAGTTGGTTCAACCATGGTGTTTCCTGTCCCAGGTAGTTGGTTCAACCATGGTATTTCCTGTCCCAGGTAGTTGGTTCAACCATGGTATTTCCTGTCCCAGGTAGTTGGACATTACATTTACATTTAAGTCATTTAGCAGACGCTCTTATCCAGAGCGACTTACAAATTGGTGCATTCACCTTATGACATCCAGCAGAACAATCACTCCACAACAGTGCATCTAAATCTCAAAGGGGGGGGGGGGTGAGAAGGATTACTTATCCTATCCTAGGTATTCCTTAAAGAGGTGGGGTTTCAGGTGTCTCCGGAAGGTGGTGACCGACTCCACTGTCCTGGCGTCGTGAGGGAGTTTGTTCCACCATTGGGGGGCCAGAGCAGCGAACAGTTTTGACTGGGCTGAGCGAGAACTGTACTTCCTCAGTGGTAGGGAGGCGAGCAGGCCAGAGGTGGATGAACGCAGTGCCCTTGTTTGGGTGTAGGGCCTGATCAGAGCCTGGAGGTACTGAGGTGCCGTTCCCCTCACAGCTCCGTAGGCAAGCACCATGGTCTTGTAGCGGATGCGAGCTTCAACTGGAAGCCAGTGGAGAGAGCGGAGGAGCGGGGTGACGTGAGAGAACTTGGGAAGGTTGAACACCAGACGGGCTGCGGCGTTCTGGATGAGTTGTAGGGGTTTAATGGCACAGGCAGGGAGCCCAGCCAACAGCGAGTTGCAGTAGTCCAGATGGGAGATGACAAGTGCCTGGATTAGGACCTGCGCCGCTTCCTGTGTGAGGCAGGGTCGTACTCTGCGGATGTTGTAGAGCATGAACCTACAGGAACGGGACACCGCCTTGATGTTAGTTGAGAACGACAGGGTGTTGTCCAGGATCACGCCAAGGTTCTTAGCGCTCTGGGAGGAGGACACAATGGAGTTGTCAACCGTGATGGCGAGATCATGGAACGGGCAGTCCTTCCCCGGGAGGAAGAGCAGCTCCGTCTTGCCGAGGTTCAGCTTGAGGTGGTGATCCGTCATCCACACTGATATGTCTGCCAGACATGCAGAGATGCGATTCGCCACCTGGTCATCAGAAGGGGGAAAGGAGAAGATTAATTGTGTGTCGTCTGCATAGCAATGATAGGAGAGACCATGTGAGGTTATGACAGAGCCAAGTGACTTGGTGTATAGCGAGAATAGGAGAGGGCCTAGAACAGAGCCCTGGGGGACACCAGTGGTGAGAGCGCGTGGTGAGGAGACAGATTCTCGCCACGCCACCTGGTAGGAGCGACCTGTCAGGTAGGACGCAATCCAAGCGTGGGCCGCGCCGGAGATGCCCAACTCGGAGAGGGTGGAGAGGAGGATCTGATGGTTCACAGTATCGAAGGCAGCCGATAGGTCTAGAAGGATGAGAGCAGAGGAGAGAGAGTTAGCTTTAGCGGTGCGGAGCGCCTCCGTGATACAGAGAAGAGCAGTCTCAGTTGAATGACTAGTCTTGAAACCTGACTGATTAGGATCAAGAAGGTCATTCAGAGAGATAGCGGGAGAGCTGGCCAAGGACGGCACGTTCAAGAGTTTTGGAGAGAAAAGAAAGAAGGGATACTGGTCTGTAGTTGTTGACATCGGAGGGATTGAGTGTAGGTTTTTTCAGAAGGGTGCAACTCTCGCTCTCTTGAGGACGGAAGGGACGTAGCCAGCGGTCAGGGATGAGTTGATGAGCGAGGTGAGGTAAGGGAGAAGGTCTCCGGAAATGGTCTGGAGAAGAGAGGAGGGGATAGGGTCAAGCGGGCAGGTTGTTGGGCGGCCGGCCGTCACAAGACGCGAGATTTCATCTGGAGAGAGAGGGGAGAAAGAGGTCAGAGCACAGGGTAGGGCAGTGTGAGCAGAACCAGCGGTGCCGTTTGACTTAGCAAACGAGGATCGGATGTCGCCGACCTTCTTTTCAAAATGGTTGACGAAGTCATCTGCAGAGAGGGAGGAGGGGGGAGGAGGATTCAGGAGTGAGGAGAAGGTGGCAAAGAGCTTCCTAGGGTTAGAGGCAGATGCTTGGAATTTAGAGTGGTAGAAAATGGCTTTAGCAGCAGAGACAGAGGAGGAAAATGTAGAGAGGAGGGAGTGAAAGGATGCCAGGTCCGTAGGGAGGCAAGTTTTCCTCCATTTCCGCTCAGCTGCCCGGAGCCCTGTTCTGTGAGCTCGCAATGAGTCGTCGAGCCACGGGGCAGGAGGGGAGGACCGTGCCGGCCTGGAGGATAGGGGACATAGAGAGTCAAAGGATGCAGAAAGGGAGGAGAGGAGGGTTGAGGAGGCAGAATCAGGAGATAGGTTGGAGAAGGTATGAGCAGAGGGAAGAGATGATAGGATGGAAGAGGAGAGGGTAGCGGGGGAGAGAGAGCGAAGGTTGGGACGGCGCGATACCATCCGAGTAGGGGCAGTGTGGGAGGTGTTAGATGAGAGCGAGAGGGAAAAGGATACAAGGTAGTGGTCGGAGACTTGGAGGGGAGTTGCAATGAGGTTAGTGGAAGAACAGCATCTAGTAAAGATGAGGTCGAGCGTATTGCCTGCCTTGTGAGTAGGGGGCGAAGGTGAGAGGGTGAGGTCAAATGAGGAGAGGAGTGGAAAGAAGGAGGCAGAGAGGAATGAGTCAAAGGTAGACGTGGGGAGGTTAAAGTCGCCCAGCACTGTGAGAGGTGAGCCGTCCTCAGGAAAGGAGCTTATCAAGGTATCAAGCTCATTGATGAACTCTCCGAGGGAACCTGGAGGGCGATGGAGGACATGTTCAACCATGGTATTTCCTGTCCCAGGTAGTTGGTTCAACCATGGTATTTCCTGTCCCAGGTAGTTGGACATGATCAACCATGGTATTTCCTGTCCCAGGTAGTTGGTTCAACCATGGTATTTCCTGTCCCAGGTAGTTGGTTCAACCATGGTATTTCCTGTCCCAGGTAGTTGGACATGATCAACCATGGTATTTCCTGTCCCAGGTAGTTGGTTCAACCATGGTATTTCCTGTCCCAGGTAGTTGGACATGATCAACCATGGTATTTCCTGTCCCAGGTAGTTGGTTCAACCATGGTATTTCCTGTCCCAGGTAGTTGGTTCAACCATAGTATTTCCTGTCCCAGGTAGTTGGACATGTTCAACCATGCTATAGCTAGCCGCCATGCTATAGCTAGCCGCCATGCTATTCTCAGTCCTGACTGTTATATATAGATCATTTTCCACACTTGTCCGACCTACTTTTAGACATCCATTCGGATTATGTTGCTATCTATAGAGGCGCAAATGAAATATTCATATTTTTTACATTCCAGCTGGCGGTGACTACCAATGGGTATTCTTAGCTAAACTTATCGTGCGAAATCCCCTCTCAGCCTCACGGATCTAATGAGAGAAAGAGAGAGAAGGGGGGGGGGGGCAGAGCGAGAGAGGGGGGAGAAAGAGAGAGAGGGGGAGAAAGGGAAGAGGGGGGTGAGAGAGAGGGGAGAAAGAGAGAGACAGCAAGATAGAGGAAGACAGAGAGAAGGGAGTAAGAGAGAGAGAGAGAGAGAGAGAGAGGCAAGCAGGGAATGCCTTGACATGGAGACTGGCTCATGAGAGGGGGATGGAGAGAGAGAAGAGGGGAGAGAGAAAGAGGGGGAAGAAAGGGAAGAGGGGGGTGGGGGAGAGAGAGAGGGAGGGGTGAAAGAGAGAGACCGACAGAGGGAGCGAGAGACAGACAGATGGAGAGAGAGACCGACAGAGGGAGAGAGAGACCGACCGAGGGAGAGACAGACAGACAGACAGACAGACAGACAGACAGACAGACAGACAGACAGACAGACAGACAGACAGACAGACAGACAGACAGACAGACAGACAGACAGACAGACAGAGAGAGAGACAGACAGACAGACAGACAGACAGACATATGGAGAGAGAGAGAGAGAAACAGAGGGAGGGAGGGAGGGAGAGAGAGAGAAAGAGAGAGAGAGAGAGAGAGAGAGAGAGAGAGAGAGACGGACAGACAGACAGACAAATGGACAGACAGACAGACAGACAGACAGACAGACAGACAGACAGACAGACACAGACAGACAGACAGACAGACAGAGGGAGGGAGGGAGAGAGAGAAACAGAGGGAGGGAGAGAGAGAGAGAAGCAATAAGGCCCAAGGGGGTGTGGTATGTGGCCAATATACCACGGCTAAGGGCTGTTCTTAAGGAAGGAACCGGGCCCACTCCCCCTGCCGGTCCTGGCAGTGGATCCTCAGGTACCTCAAATCAAATCAAATCAAATCAAATTTATTTATATAGCCCTTCGTACATCAGCTGATATTTCAAAGTGCTGTACAGAAACCCAGCCTAAAACCCCAAACAGCAAACAATGCAGGTGTAGAAGCACGGTGGCTAGGAAAAACTCCCTAGAAAGGCCAAAACCTAGGAAGAAACCTAGAGAGGAACCAGGCTATGTGGGGTGGCCAGTCCTCTTCTTGCTGTGCCAGTTCCTGGTTCATCCTCTCCACCAGCTCGTTAGACGGAGGCCTGTACTTGGAAGTGAGGCTGACCGTGACCCCAGCTTCTCCATGAAAGCCTTCCATACACATGATGTGAATCGGTTGCCGTGATCGGAGACGTTATCCTCCGGAAGACCATAGTGCCTCAGCGACATAGAGAGCATTAGGAAGACCATAGTGCCTCAGCGACATAGAGAGCATTAGGAAGACCATAGTGCCTCAGCGACATAGAGAGCATTAGGGAGACCATAGTGCCTCAGCGACATAGAGAGCATTAGGGAGACCATAGTGCCTCAGCGACATAGAGAGCATTAGGGAGGCCATAGTGCCTCAAGGACATAGAGAGCATTAGGGAGACCATAGTGCCTCAGCGACATAGAGAGCATTAGGGAGACCATAGAGCCTCAGCGACATAGAGAGCATTAGGGAGACCATAGTGCCTCAAGGACATAGAGAGTATGCTGCTTCCAACATGACTGATGGACCATTAGCATTAGACTATCTGAAGGCTCTGAGGGGTAAAGTACAGTATGCTGCTGCTGCTGTGTGTGTGTGTGTGTGTGTGTGTGTGTGTGTGTGTGTGTGTGTGTGTGTGTGTGTGTGTGTGTGTGTGTGTGTGTGTGTGTGTGTGTGTGCGTGCGTGCGTGCGTGCGTGCGTGCGTGCGTGCGTGCGTGCGTGTGCGTGCGCATTGAAGGTCCCCAGGAGCACATCGGCCTCCATCATTCTTAAATGGAAGATGTTTAGAACCACCAAGACTCTTCCTAGAGCTGACCAAGAACCCGATGGCCACTCTGACAGAGCTCCTCTGAGGAGATGGGAGAAACTTCCAGAAGGACAACCATCTCTGCAGCACTCCACCAATCAGGCCTTTATGGTAGAGTTGCCAAGCAAAAGCCACTCCTCAGTAAATAGGCACATGACAGCGCGCTTGAAGTTTGCCAAACGCCGCCTAAAGGACTCTCAGACCATAAGAAACAAGATTCTCTGGTCTGATGAAACCAAGATTGAACTCTTTGGCCTGAAGGCCAAGCGTCACATATGGAGGGAACCCTACAGTGAAGCATGGTGGTGGCAGCATCATGGCAGCATCATGGCAGCATCATGGCAGCATCATGGCAGCATCATGATGTGGGGGGCAAAGGTTTACCTTCCAACAGGACAATGACCCTAAGCACACAGCCAAGACAACACAGGAGTGGCTTCAGGACAAATCTCTGACTGTCCTTGAGTGACCCAGTCATCACCAATACATTTTCTAATCAGGTTTTAATGATGCTGGCTACTTTCCATTGTAATTCACTGTCTTCAGTGGGATGGAGTTCGCCAGATGGACAATATTCTATGGGAATATTTCCTAACCTTAGTGTGATCCAGAAGAAAATGGGATGCGAGGCCAGAGATCCGTCCCTCCGCCTCCCCTCTCCTCCTCCAGACTTGCCAGAGATCCGTCCCTCCGCCTCCCTTCTCCTCCTCCAGACTAGCCAGAGATCCATCCCTCCGCCTCCCCTCTCCTCCTCCAGACTAGCCAGAGATCCGTCCCTCCGCCTCCCCTCTCCTCCTCCAGACTAGCCAGAGATCCGTCCCTCCGCCTCCCCTCTCCTCCTCCAGACTAGCCAGAGATCCATCCCTACGCCTCCCCTCTCCTCCTCCAGACTAGCCAGAGATCCGTCCCTCCGCCTCCCCTCACCTCCTCCAGACTAGCCAGAGATCCGTCCCTCCGCCTCCCCTCTCCTCCTCCAGACTAGCCAGAGATCCGTCCCTCCGCCTCCCCTCTCCTCCTCCAGACTAGCCAGAGATCCGTCCCTCCGCCTCCCCTCTCCTCCTCCAGACTAGCCAGAGATCCATCCCTCCGCCTCCCCTCTCCTCCTCCAGACTAGCCAGAGATCCGTCCCTCCGCCTCCCCTCTCCTCCTCCAAACTAGCCAGAGATCCGTCCCTCCGCCTCCCCTCTCCTCCTCCAGACTAGCCAGAGATCCGTCCCTCCGCCTCCCCTCTCCTCCTCCAGACTAGCCAGAGATCCGTCCCTCCGCCTCCCCTCTCCTCCTCCAGACTAGCCAGAGATCCGTCCCTCCGCCTCCCCTCTCCTCCTCCAGACTAGCCAGAGATCCGTCCCTCCGCCTCCCCTCTCCTCCTCCAGACTAGCCAGAGATCCGTCCCTCCGCCTCCCCTCTCCTCCTCCAGACTAGCCAGAGATCCGTCCCTCCGCCTCCCCTCTCCTCCTCCAGACTAGCCAGAGATCCGTCCCTCCGCCTCCCCTCCTCCTCCAAACTAGCCAGAGATCCGTCCCTCCGCCTCCCTCTCCTCCTCCAGACTAGCCAGAGATCCGTCCCTCCGCCTCCCCTCTCCTCCTCCAGACTAGCCAGAGATCCGTCCCTCCGCCTCCCCTCTCCTCCTCCAGACTAGCCAGAGATCCGTCCCTCCGCCTCCCCTCTCCTCCTCCAGACTAGCCAGAGATCCGTCCCTCCGCCTCCCCTCTCCTCCTCCAGACTAGACAGAGAACCGTCCCTCCGCCTCCCCTCTCCTCCTCCAGACTAGCCAGAGATCCGTCCGTCTGCCTCCCCTCTCCTCCTCCAGACTAGCCAGAGATCCGTCCCTCCGCCTCCCCTCTCCTCCTCCAGACTAGCCAGAGATCCATCCATCCCTCCGCCTCCCCTCTCCTCCTCCAGACTAGCCAGAGATCCGTCCCTCCGCCTCCCCTCTCCTCCTCCAGACTAGCCAGAGATCCATCCCTCTGCCTCCCCTCTCCTCCTCCAGACTAGCCAGAGATCCATCCATCCCTCCGCCTCCCCCTCCTCCTCCAGACTAGCCAGAGATCCGTCCCTCCGCCTCCCCTCTCCTCCTACAGACTAGCCAGAGATCCATCCCTCCGCCTCCCCTCTCCTCCTCCAGACTAGCCAGAGATCCATCCCTCTGCCTCCCCTCTCCTCCTCCAGACTAGGCAGAGATCCGTCCCTCCGCCTCCCCTCTCCTCCTCCAGACTAGACAGAGATCCGTCCCTCCGCCTCCCCTCTCCTCCTCCAGACTAGCCAGAGATCCGTCCCTCCGCCTCCCCTCTCCTCCTCCAGACTAGACAGAGATCCGTCCCTCCGCCTCCCCTCTCCTCCTCCAAACTAGCCAGAGATCCATCCCTCCGCCTGCCCTCTCCTCCTCCAGACTAGACAGAGATCCGTCCCTCCGCCTCCCCTCTCCTCCTCCAGACTAGACAGAGATCTGTCCCTCCGCCTCCCCTCTCCTCCTCCAGACTAGACAGAGATCCGTCCCTCCGCCTCCCCTCTCCTCCTCCAGACTAGCCAGAGATCCGTCCCTCCGCCTCCCCTCTCCTCCTCCAGACAAGCCAGAGATCCGTCCCTCCGCCTCCCCTCTCCTCCTCCAGACTAGACAGAGATCCGTCCCTCCGCCTCCCCTCTCCTCCTCCAGACTAGCCAGAGATCCATCCCTCCGCCTCCCCTCTCCTCCTCCAGACTAGCCAGAGATCCGTCCCTCTGCCTCCCCTCTCCTCCTCCAGACTAGACAGAGATCCGTCCCTCCGCCTCCCCTCTCCTCCTCCAGACTAGCCAGAGATCCGTCCCTCCGCCTCCCCTCTCCTCCTCCAGACTAGCCAGAGATCCATCCCTCCGCCTCCCCTCTCCTCCTCCAGACTAGCCAGAGATCCATCCCTCTGCCCCCTCTCCTCCTCCAGACTAGCCAGAGATCCGTCCCTCCGCCTCCCCTCTCCTCCTCCAGACTAGCCAGAGATCCGTCCCTCCGCCTCCCCTCTCCTCCTCCAGACTAGCCAGAGATCCGTCCCTCCGCCTCCCCTCTCCTCCTCCAGACTAGCCAGAGATCCGTCCCTCCGCCTCCCCTCTCCTCCTTCAGACTAGACAGAGATCAATCCCTCCGCCTCCCCTCTCCTCCTCCATACTAGCCAGAGATCCGTCCCTCCGCCTCCCCTCTCCTCCTCCAGACTAGCCAGAGATCCATCCCTCCCTCTGCCTCCCCCTCCCCTCTCCTCCTCCAGACTAGCCAGAGATCCCTCCGCCTCCCCTCTCCTCCTCCAGACTAGACAGAGATCCATCCCTCCGCCTCCCCTCTCCTCCTCCAGACTAGCCAGAAATCCGTCCCTCCGCCTGCCCTCTCCTCCTCCAGACTAGACAGAGATCCATCCCTCCGCCTCCCCTCTCCTCCTCCAGACTAGCCAGAGATCCGTCCCTCCGCCTCCCCTCTCCTCCTCCAGACTAGCCAGAGATCCCTCTGCCTCCCCTCTCCTCCTCCAGACTAGCCAGAGATCCATCCCTCCGCCTCCCCTCTCCTCCTCCAGACTAGCCAGAAATCCGTCCCTCTGTCTCCCCTCTCCACCTCCAGACTAGTTAGACTAGCCAGAGATCCCTCCCTCCCTCTGCCTGCCCTCCCCCTCCCTTCTCCCCCTACAGACTAGCAAGCGATCCCTCCCTCCCTCTGCCTCCCCTCTCCCTTCTCCCCCTCCAGACTAGCCAGAGATCCCTCCCTCCCTCTGCCACCCCTCTGCCTTCTCCCCCTCCAGACTAGCCAGCCATCCCTCCCTCTGCCTCCCCTCTGCCTTCTCCCCCTCCAGACTAGCCAGCCATCCCTCCCTCTGCCTACCCTCTCCCTTCTCCCCCTCCAGACTAGCCAGAGATCCCTCCCTCTGCCTCCCCTCTCCCTTCTCCCCCTCTCCACAGACTGGAGAGGGATGTCCGTTGTCCATCCACTCCTCCCCTGGCATGACTCTTGGCACTGTCTACCCCATGAGGACTTCCTCTTCTCCTGGGATGTGTCCAAAATGCCCCGCTACTCCCTAGATAGGGTCCAAAGTGGCCTGCTACCCTACTTTTCTCCAGAGCCTTGGAAAATAGTCCTCTGGACCCTGCCTCGGGGGTCTGCTACCCGATCTCAGGAACCTTCATTATTCAGAAAACATAGAATACTTTAAAGGATGTTATGATATAGGGCTGGAACGGTCAGCACAACAGATGGGTTATGATACAGAGCTGCGCAGTACTGGAACCGTCAGCACAACAGATGGGCCTCTGGATAGCAAAGCGGCCTTCCAAAATGGCAACCCACTGAGGTGTGACCAGCTAGTCCTTGGAATGACCTTTGACAGCAAATGAAACTATGTCATCAACCCTGGATCTGTTAATAACCCCTATCTAACGGTTAACAAAGACTTTGGCTGCACGTGAAAATGGAGAAGGGAGTTGGGATTTGATTATTTAGTTTTGGGACTAATACCATTTAGGTGAAACACGTCCTCACAGCTAGGGACTTCCTATTGGCTGTCGGAGAGGGCATCTGCTGTCTGAACAGACTGCTTCCTGGACCTGCCACTGAGTGTAAAGGAACCCTGCAGTGGAAAGCCTGGATCTGCCTCTGAGTTGAGGACTGATGGCATTAACCTTCATCACCACGGACACCTGCACTGCCTCACACTGTTACAGAGTCCTGTCAATCCCTTCAATGAATCACTGCAGGCAGACTGTCTGATAAAGGCATCAATAAGTACAGTGTTACAGACTGTTCTCACACTGGGACATTATGGATCCTATATCTCACACTGGGACATTATGGATCCTATATCTCACACTGGGACATTATGGATCCTATATCTCACACTGGGACATTATGGATCCTATATCTCACACTGGGACATTATGGATCCTATATCTCACACTGGGACATTATGGATCCTATATCTCACACTGGGACATTATGGATCCTATATCTCACACTGGGACATTATGGATCCTATATCTCACACTGGGACATTATGGATCCTATATCTCACACTGGGACATTATGGATCCTATATCTCACACTGGGACATTATGGATCCTATATCTCACACTGGGACATTATGGATCCTATATCTCACACTGGGACATTATGGATCCTATATCTCACACTGGGACATTATGGATCCTATATCTCACACTGGGACATTATGGATCCTATATCTCACACTGGGACATTATGGATCCTATATCTCACACTGGGACATTATGGATCCTATATCTCACACTGGGACATTATGGATCCTATATCTCACACTGGGACATTATGGATCCTATATCTCACACTGGGACATTATGGGACATTATGGATCCTATATCTCACACTGGGACATTATGGATCCTATATCTCACACTGGGACATTATGGATCCTATATCTCACACTGGGACATTATGGATCCTATATCTCACACTGGGACATTATGGATCCTATATCTCACACTGGGACATTATGTATCCTATATCTCACACTGGGACATTATGTATCCTATATCTCACACTGGGACATTATGGATCCTGTATCTCACACTGGGACATTATGTATCCTATATCTCACACTGGGATATTATGGATCCTATATCTCACACTGGGACATTATGGATCCTATATCTCACACTGGGACATTATGGATCCTGTATCTCACACTGGGATATTATGGACCCTATATCTCACACTGAGACATTATGGATCCTATATCTCACACTGGGACATTATGGATCCTATATCTCACACTGGGACATTATGGATCCTATATCTCACACTGGGACATTATGGATCCTATATCTCACACTGGGACATTATGGATCCTATATCTCACACTGGGACATTATGGATCCTATATCTCACACTGGGACATTATGTATCCTATATCTCACACTGGGACATTATGGATCCTATATCTCACACTGGGACATTATGGATCCTATATCTCACACTGGGACATTATGGATCCTGTATCTCACACTGGGACATTATGGATCCTATATCTCACACTGGGACATTATGGATAATGGTGAGTCACATCACCCATAGTCACAGTCAGTAGACGGGGGGTCACAGCACAGTTTCCTTTCCAAATCAATCCTATTAGCGGCAAACTAACATTAAGAAGCTGGGAGGGGGAGGCAAACTAACATTAAGGAGCTGGGAGGAGGGCTAACTAACGCTAAGGAGCTGGCGTGAGGCTAACTAACGTTAAGGAGCTGGGAGGGGGGCAAACTAACATTAAGGAGCTGGGAGGGGGGAAAACTAACGTTAAGGAGCTGGCGTGAGGCTAACTAACATTAAGAAGCTGGGAGGGGGAGGCAAACTAACGTTAAGAAGCTGGGAGGGGGAGGCAAACTAACATTAAGGAGCTGGGAGGGGGGGCAAACTAACATTAAGGAGCTGGGAGGGGGCAAACTAACATTAAGGAGCTGGGAGGGGGCAAACTAACGTTAAGGAGCTGGGAGGGGGCAAACTAACATTAAGGAGCTGGGAGGGGGCAAACTAACAATAAGGAGCTGGGAGGGGGGGCAAACTAACATGAAGGAGCTGGGAGGGGGGGACAAACTAACAATAAGGAGCTGGGAGGGGGGGCAAACTAACATTAAGGAGCTGGGAGGGGGGCAAACTAACAATAAGGAGCTGGGAGGGGGTGCAAACTAACGCTAAGGAGCTGGGAGGGGCCAAACTAACAATAAGGAGCTGGGAGGGGGGCAAACTAACATTAAGGAGCTGGGAGGGGGGGCAAACTAACAATAAGGAGCTGGGAGGGGGGCAAACTAACATTAAGGAGCTGGGAGGGGGGCAAACTAACATTAAGGAGCTGGGAGGGGGGCAAACTAACATTAAGGAGCTGGGAGGGGGAGGCAAACTAACATTAAGGAGCTGGGAGGGGGCAAACTAACAATAAGGAGCTGGGGGGAACTAATGTTAAGGAGCTGGGAGGGGGGCAAACTAACAATAAGGAGCTGGGGGGCAAACTAATGTTAAGGAGCTGGGGGGGGCAAACTAACAATAAGGAGCTGGGAGGGGGCAAACTAACATTAAGGAGCTGGGAGGGGGCAAACTAACATTAAGGAGCTGGGAGGGGGGCAAATTAACATTAAGGAGCTGGGAGGGGGGGCAAACTAACGTTAAGGAGCTGGGAGGGGGGGCAAACTAACAATAAGGAGCTGGGAGGGGGGGCAAACTAACGCTAAGGAGCTGGGAGGGGGCAAACTAACATTAAGGAGCTGGGAGGGGGGCAAACTAACGCTAAGGAGCTGGGGGGGGCATACTAACAATAAGGAGCTGGGAGGGGGGGCAAACTAACGTTAAGGAGCTGGGAGGGGGCAAACTAACGTTAAGGAGCTGGGAGGGGGCAAACTAACAATAAGGAGCTGGGAGGGGGGGCAAACTAACGATAAGGAGCTGGGAGGGGGGGCAAACTAACATTAAGAAGCTGGGAGGGGGGAAACTAACAATAAGGAGCTGGGAGGGGGCATACTAACATTAAGGAGCTGGGAGGGGGGGCATACTAACAATAAGGAGCTGGGAGGGGGCATACTAACATTAAGGAGCTGGGAGGGGGCATACTAACGTTAAGGAGCTGGGAGGGGGCATACTAACATTAAGGAGCTTGGAGGGGGCATACTAACATTAAGGAGCTGGGAGGGGGGGCATACTAACGTTAAGGAGCTGGGAGGGGGGGCAAACTAACAATAAGGAGCTGGGAGGGGGCAAACTAACAATAAGGAGCTGGGAGGGGAGGCAAACTAACGCTAAGGAGCTGCTGGGGGGTGGACACTGGAGCCTCCATGTGTAACACTGTGTTGTTGTCTGTGTCGCACTGCTTTGCTTTATCTTGGCCAGGTTGCAGTTGTAAATGAGAACTTGTTCTCAACTAGCCTACCTGGTGAAATAAATAAAAAATAAATGTAAAAATCAGCAAGAATCCAACCTCGTTATTCAGAGTGTGGATGGGAACTGTACTTCCTAGACCATAGGCTAAGTGACCCTGTAGTGGTTTTCCACTAGCTGATGTAGCTGAGGTTAATATTTTATAACAACCATAACCATCGTAATGGGCCGCTTGATACGAGGGAATTCTGTTTGTGGATAAATGATCGACGGGTGAGCTGACCTCACACGAAGGAAGTCCTCCATTAACATCTTTAACAGGTTGTACATGGGGCATTATCATGATTTATGACCTCTACCCAACGTCCCTGCTTAATGGAAGGTTCTGTTAATGAGAGTAGCTTGGGTATATAACATCACAGTAGTGTCTTGGAGATTCTTTCCCACACATGTTGACACCTCAGTGACTGAGGCCGTCATCTGTTAATGAGAGTAGCTTGGGTATATAACATCACAGTAGTGTCTTGTAGCTTGGGTATATAACACCACAGTAGTGTCTTGTAGCTTGGGTATATAACATCACAGTAGTGTCTTGTAGCTTGGGTATATAACATCACAGTAGTGTCTTGTAGCTTGGGTATATAACACCACAGTAGTGTCTTGTAGCTTGGGTATATAACATCACAGTAGTGTCTTGTAGCTTGGGTATATAACATCACAGTAGTGTCTTGTAGCTTGGGTATATAACATCACAGTAGTGTCTTGTAGCTTGGGTATATAACATCACAGTAGTGTCTTGTAGCTTGGGTATATAACATCACAGTAGTGTCTTGTAGCTTGGGTATATAACATCACAGTAGTGTCTTGTAGCTTGGGTATATAACATCACAGTAGTGTCTTGTAGCTTGGGTATATAACATCACAGTAGTGTCTTGTAGCTTGGGTATATAACACCACAGTAGTGTCTTGTAGCTTGGGTATATAACACCACAGTAGTGACTGTCTTGTAGCTTGGGTATATAACAGTTAACAGTCACAGTAGTGTCTTGTAGCTTGGGTATATAACACCACAGTAGTGTCTTGTAGCTTGGGTATATAACATCACAGTAGTGTCTTGTAGCTTGGGTATATAAAATCACAGTAGTGTCTTGTAGCTTGGGTATATAACATCACAGTAGTGTCTTGTAGCTTGGTAATATAACATCACAGTAGTGTCTTGTAGCTTGGGTATATAAAATCACAGTAGTGTCTTGTAGCTTGGGTATATAACACCACAGTAGTGTCTTGTAGCTTGGGTATATAAAATCACAGTAGTGTCTTGTAGCTTGGGTATATAACACCACAGTAGTGTCTTGTAGCTTGGGTATATAACACCACAGTAGTGTCTTGTAGCTTGGGTATATAACATCACAGTAGTGTCTTGTAGCTTGGGTATATAACACCACAGTAGTGTCTTGTAGCTTGGGTATATAACATCACAGTAGTGTCTTGTAGCTTGGGTATATAACATCACAGTAGTGTCTTGTAGCTTGCCTCCTGACCAGTTGTCTATATAACATCACAGTAGTGTCTTGTAGCTTGGTAATATAACATCACAGTAGTGTCTTGTAGCTTGGGTATATAAAATCACAGTAGTGTCTTGTAGCTTGGGTATATAACATCACAGTAGTGTCTTGTAGCTTGGGTATATAACACCACAGTAGTGTCTTGTAGCTTGGGTATATAACATCACAGTAGTGTCTTGTAGCTTGGGTATATAACACCACAGTAGTGTCTTGTAGCTTGGGTATATAACATCACAGTAGTGTCTTGTAGCTTGGGTATATAACATCACAGTAGTGTCTTGTAGCTTGGGTATATAACATCACAGTAGTGTCTTGTAGCTTGGGTATATAACATCACAGTAGTGTCTTGTAGCTTGGGTATATAACATCACAGTAGTGTCTTGTAGCTTGGGTATATAACATCACAGTAGTGTCTTGTAGCTTGGGTATATAACATCACAGTAGTGTCTTGTAGCTTGGGTATATAACATCACAGTAGTGTCTTGTAGCTTGGGTATATAACATCACAGTAGTGTCTTGTAGCTTGGGTATATAACATCACAGTAGTGTCTTGTAGCTTGGGTATATAACATCACAGTAGTGTCTTGTAGCTTGGGTATATAACATCACAGTAGTGTCTTGTAGCTTGGGTATATAACATCACAGTAGTGTCTGTAGCTTGGGCTCACAGTAGTGTCTTGTAGCTTGGGTATATAACATCACACTAGTGTCTTGTAGCTTGGGTATATAACATCACACTAGTGTCTTGTAGCTTGGGTATATAACATCACAGTAGTGTCTTGTAGCTTGGGTATATAACATCACAGTAGTGTCTTGTAGCTTGGGTATATAACATCACAGTAGTGTCTTGTAGCTTGGGTATATAACATCACAGTAGTGTCTTGTAGCTTGGGTATATAACACCACAGTAGTGTCTTGCAGCTTGGGTATATAACATCACAGTAGTGTCTTGTAGCTTGGGTATATAACATCACAGTAGTGTCTTGTAGCTTGGGTATATAAAATCACAGTAGTGTCTTGTAGCTTGGCTATATAACATCACAGTAGTGTCTTGTAGCTTGGGTATATAACACCACAGTAGTGACTTGTAGCTTGGGTATATAACATCACAGTAGTGACTTGTAGCTTGGGTATATAACATCACACTAGTGTCTTGTAGCTTGGGTATATAACATCACAGTAGTGTCTTGGAGATTCTTTCCCACACATATTGACACCTCAGTGACTGAGGCCGTCATCTGTTAGTTGTCTAACGTTGTTTTGTGACAGTGGCCAGACTGACTGCGTTGACAGCAGTGCTACGTAAAGAGAACAGTCAGCAAGGCTCTAATAAATCACATCTGTCAAACTGGGCTAATTCTGACTGGGTCACATCATTCTTATTGGAGTTGGGCCAACGTGTGAGCTGTGCCTAGCTGGGCGTGCTCAACTGCCTGGCCGGTCAGACCGGACCCAACACAGGTGTGAAGATAAGGTTCCTCAGTATCTGTCAGCCTCCTGACCAGTTGGTTCTGTCTACGAAGATAAGGTTCCTCAGTATCTGTCAGCCTCCTGACCAGTTGGTTCTGTATATGAAGATAAGGTTCCTCAGTATCTGTCAGCCTCCTGACAGTTGGTTCTGTATATGAAGATAAGGAGCCTCAGTATCTGTCAGCCTCCTGACCAGTTGGTTCTGTATATGAAGATAAGGAGCCTCAGTATCTGTCAGCCTCCTGACCAGTTGGTTCTGTATATGAAGATAAGGAGCCTCAGTATCTGTCAGCCTCCTGACCAGTTGGTTCTGTATATGAAGATAAGGAGCCTCAGTATCTGTCAGCCTCCTGACCAGTTGGTTCTGTATATGAAGATAAGGAGCCTCAGTATCTGTCAGCCTCCTGACCAGTTGGTTCTGTATAGAATGAAGATAAGAGGCCTCAGTATCTGTCAGCCTCCTGACCAGTTGGTTCTGTATAGAATGAAGATAAGGTTCCTCAGTATCTGTCAGCCTCCTGACCAGTTGGTTCTGTATATGAAGATAAGGTTCCTCAGTATCTGTCAGCCTCCTGACCAGTTGGTTCTGTATAGAATGAAGATAAGGTTCCTCAGTATCTGTCAGCCTCCTGACCAGTTGGTTCTGTATATGAAGATAAGGTTCCTCAGTATCTGTCAGCCTCCTGACCAGTTGGTTCTGTATATGAAGATAAGGAGCCTCAGTATCTGTCAGCCTCCTGACCAGTTGGTTCTGTATATGAAGATAAGGTTCCTCAGTATCTGTCAGCCTCCTGACCAGTTGGTTCTGTATAGAATGAAGATAAGGAGCCTCAGTATCTGTCAGCCTCCTGACCAGTTGGTTCTGTATATGAAGATAAGGTTCCTCAGTATCTGTCAGCCTCCTGACCAGTTGGTTCTGTATAGAATGAAGATAAGGAGCCTCAGTATCTGTCAGCATCCTGACCAGTTGGTTCTGTATATGAAGATAAGGAGCCTCAGTATCTGTCAGCCTCCTGACCAGTTGGTTCTGTATATGAAGATAAGGTTCCTCAGTATCTGTCAGCTTTCTGACCAGTTGGTTCTGTATAGAATGAAGATAAGGAGCCTCAGTATCTGTCAGCCTCCTGACCAGTTGGTTCTGTATATGAAGATAAGGAGCCTCAGTATCTGTCAGCCTCCTGACCAGTTGGTTCTGTATATGAAGATAAGGAGCCTCAGTATCTGTCAGCCTCCTGACCAGTTGGTTCTGTATATGAAGATAAGGAGCCTCAGTATCTGTCAGCCTCCTGACCAGTTGGTTCTGTATATGAAGATAAGGAGCCTCAGTATCTGTCAGCCTCCTGACCAGTTGGTTCTGTATAGAATGAAGATAAGGAGCCTCAGTATCTGTCAGCCTCCTGACCAGTTGGTTCTGTATATGAAGATAAGGTGCCTCAGTATCTGTCAGCCTCCTGACCAGTTGGTTCTGTATATGAAGATAAGGAGCCTCAGTATCTGTCAGCCTCCTGACCAGTTGGTTCTGTATATGAAGATAAGGTTCCTCAGTATCTGTCAGCCTCCTGACCAGTTGGTTCTGTATATGAAGATAAGGAGCCTCAGTATCTGTCAGCCTCCTGACCAGTTGGTTCTGTATATGAAGATAAGGAGCCTCAGTATCTGTCAGCCTCCTGACCAGTTGGTTCTGTATAGAATGAAGATAAGGAGTCTCAGTATCTGTCAGCCTCCTGACCAGTTGGTTCTGTATATGAAGATAAGGAGCCTCAGTATCTGTCAGCCTTCTGACAGTTGGTTCTGTATATGAAGATAAGGAGCCTCAGTATCTGTCAGCCTCCTGACCAGTTGGTTCTGTATATGAAGATAAGGAGCCTCAGTATCTGTCAGCCTCCTGACCAGTTGGTTCTGTATATGAAGATAAGGAGCCTCAGTATCTGTCAGCCTCCTGACCAGTTGGTTCTGTATATGAAGATAAGGAGCCTCAGTATCTGTCAGCCTCCTGACAGTTGGTTCTGTATAGAATGAAGATAAGGAGCCTCAGTATCTGTCAGCCTCCTGACCAGTTGGTTCTGTATAGAATGAAGATAAGGAGCCTCAGTATCTGTCAGCCTCCTGACCAGTTGGTTCTGTATATGAAGATAAGGAGCCTCAGTATCTGTCAGCCTCCTGACAGTTGGTTCTGTATATGAAGATAAGGTATTCAGCCCAAGTCCTTTCTGCTTCAATAGATGAATGTAGAGTCAGGTACAGTGAACACACCGCACCAGTGGAAAATGAAACTGGAGGAGACAGGAAGGATATTGGATCAGAGCTGTGTGTGTGTCTCAACTCCCCTGCTATTGTAATGGTGAGAGGTTAGCATGTCTTGGAGGTATGCTAACCTCCCCTGTTATTGTAATGGTGAGAGGTTAGCTTGTCTTGGAGGTATGCTAACCTCCCCTGTTATTGTAATGGTGAGAGGTAAGCTTGTCTTTGAGGTATGCTAACCTCCCCTGTTATTGTAATGGTGAGAGGTTAGCTTATCTTGGAGGTATGCTAACCTCCCCTGTTATTGTAATGGTGAGAGGTTAGCTTGTCTTTGAGGTATGCTAACCTCCCCTGTTATTGTAATGGTGAGAGGTTAGCATGTCTTGGAGGTATGCTAACCTCCCCTGTTATTGTAATGGTGAGAGGTTAGCATGTCTTGGAGGTATGCTAACCTCCCCTGTTATTGTAATGGTGAGAGGTTAGCATGTCTTGGAGGTATGCTAACCTCCCCTGTTATTGTAATGGTGAGAGGTTAGCATGTCTTGGAGGTATGCTAACCTCCCCTGTTATTGTAATGGTGAGAGGTTAGCTTGTCTTTGAGGTATGCTAACCTCCCCTGTTATTGTAATGGTGAGAGGTTAGCTTGTCTTGGAGGTATGCTAACCTCCCCTGTTATTGTAATGGTGAGAGGTTAGCTTGTCTTTGAGGTATGCTTAACCTCCCCTGTTATTGTAATGGTGAGAGGTTAGCATGTCTTAGAGGTATGCTAACCTCCCTGTTATTGTAATGGTGAGAGGTTAGCATGTCTTGGAGGTATGCTATAACCTCCCCTGTTATTGTAATGGTGAGAGGTTAGCATGTCTTGGAGGTATGCTAACCTCCCCTGTTATTGTAATGGTGAGAGGTTAGCATGTCTTCAAACTATGCTAACCTCCCATGTTATTGTAATGGTGAGAGGTTAGCATGTCTTGGAGGTATGCTAACCTCCCCTGTTATTGTAATGGTGAGAGGTTAGCATGTCTTGGAGGTATGCTAACCTCCCCTGTTATTGTAATGGTGAGAGGTTAGCTTGTCTTGGAGGTATGCTAACCTCCCCTGTTATTGTAATGGTGAGAGGTTAGCATGTCTTCAAACTATGCTAACCTCCCATGTTATTGTAATGGTGAGAGGTTAGCATGTCTTGGAGGTATGCTAACCTCCCCTGTTATTGTAATGGTGAGAGGTTAGCATGTCTTGGAGGTATGCTAACCTCCCCTGTTATTGTAATGGTGAGAGGTTAGCTTGTCTTGGAGGTATGCTAACCTCCCCTGTTATTGTAATGGTGAGAGGTTAGCTTGTCTTGGAGGTATGCTAACCTCCCCTGTTATTGTAATGGTGAGAGGTTAGCTTGTCTTTGAGGTATGCTTAACCTCCCCTGTTATTGTAATGGTGAGAGGTTAGCATGTCTTAGAGGTATGCTAACCTCCCTGTTATTGTAATGGTGAGAGGTTAGCATGTCTTGGAGGTATGCTATAACCTCCCCTGTTATTGTAATGGTGAGAGGTTAGCATGTCTTGGAGGTATGCTAACCTCCCCTGTTATTGTAATGGTGAGAGGTTAGCATGTCTTGGAGGTATGCTAACCTCCCCTGTTATTGTAATGGTGAGAGGTTAGCATGTCTTGGAGGTATGCTAATCTCCCTGTTATTGTAATGGTGAGAGGTTAGCATGTCTTTGAGGTATGCTAACCTCCCTGTTATTGTAATGGTGAGAGGTTAGCTTGTCTTGGAGGTATGCTAACCTCCCCTGTTATTGTAATGGTGAGAGGTTAGCTTGTCTTGGAGGTATGCTAACCTCCCTGTTATTGTAATGGTGAGAGGTTAGCTTGTCTTTGAGGTATGCTAACCTCCCTGTTATTGTAATGGTGAGAGGTTAGCATGTCTTGGAGGTATGCTAACCTCCCCTGTTATTGTAATGGTGAGAGGTTAGCATGTCTTGGAGGTATGCTAACCTCCCCTGTTATTGTAATGGTGAGAGGTTAGCATGTCTTGGAGGTATGCTAATCTCCCCTGTTATTGTAATGGTGAGAGGTTAGCATGTCTTTGAGGTATGCTAACCTCCCCTGTTATTGTAATGGTGAGAGGTTAGCTTGTCTTGGAGGTATGCTAACCTCCCCTGTTATTGTAATGGTGAGAGGTTAGCTTGTCTTGGAGGTATGCTAACCTCCCCTGTTATTGTAATGGTGAGAGGTTAGCTTGTCTTTGAGGTATGCTAACCTCCCCTGTTATTGTAATGGTGAGAGGTTAGCATGTCTTGGAGGTATGCTAACCTCCCCTGTTATTGTAATGGTGAGAGGTTAGCATGTCTTGGAGGTATGCTAACCTCCCCTGTTATTGTAATGGTCAGAGGTTAGCATGTCTTCGAGGTGTGCTAACCTCCCATGTTATTGTAATGGTGAGAGGTTAGCATGTCTTGGAGGTATCACCCATAATTATTCACTATTTATTCAGGACTATTCAGAATCATTGTAGCGTCCACATTAATGTAGAAGTGTTTACGATCCCATTCTAGTCTTATTTACAATAGAAGTGACTCCAAAATGACACAATACACATTATTTACATTCATTTCTATTAGGCACAAAAAAATCTGAACCAAATTATAAACTTTTAACTTCTTTAATACAGTCGTGGTCAAAGTTTTTGAGATTGACACAAATGTACATTTTCAAAGTCTGCTCCCTCAGTTTGTATGATGGCAATTGGCAGAATGTTATGAAGACTGATCAGATGAATTGCAATTCATTGCAAAGTCCCTCTTTGTCATGCAAATGAACTGAATCCCCGTAAAATATTTCCATTTGCATTTCAGCCCTGCCACAAAAGGACCAGCTGACATCATGTCAGTGATTCTCTCGTTAACACAGGTGTGAGTGTTGACGAGGACAAGGCTGGAGATCACTCTGTCATGCTGATTGAGTTGGAATAACAGACTGGAAGCCTCAAAAGGAGGGTGGTGCTTGGAATCATTGTTCTTCCTCTGTCAAACACGGTTACCTGCAAGGAAACACGTGCCGTCACCATTGCTTTGCACAAAAAGGGCTTCACTGGCAAGGATATTGCTGCCAGTAAGATTGCACCTAAATGAACCATTTATTGGATCATCAAGAACTTCAAGGAGAGTGGTTCAATTGTTGTGAAGAAGGCTCCAAGAATGTCCAGCAAGCTCCAGGACCGTCTCCTAAAGTTGATTCAGCTGTGGGATCAGTGCACCACCAGTATAGAACTTGCTCAGGAATAGCATCAGGCAGGTGTGAGTGCATTGGCACGCACAGTGAGGCGAAGACTTTTGGAGGATGGCCTGGTGTCAAGAAGGGCAGTAAAGCAGCCACTTCTCTCCAGGAAAAACATCAGGGACAGACTGGTATTCTGCAAAAGATACAGGGATTGGACTGCTGAGGACTGGGGTAACGTAATTTTCTCGGATTAATCCTTTTTCCAATTGTCTGGGGCTTCCGGAAAAAAAGCTTGTCCGGAGAAGACAAGGTGAGCGCTACCATCAGTCCTGTGTCATGCCAACAGTAAAGCATCCTGAGACCATTCATGTGTGGGGTTACTTCTCAGCCAAGGGAGTGGGCTCACTCACAATTTTGCCTAAGAACACAGCCATTAATAAAGAATGGTACCAACACATCCCCCGAGAGCAACTTCTCCCAACCATCCAGGAACAGTTTGGTGACAAACAATGCCTTTTCCAGCATGATGGAGCACCTTGCCATAAGGCAAAAGTGATAACTAAGTGGCTCGGGGAACCAAACATCGATATTTTGTGTCCAAGAAATCCCCCCCAGACCTCAATCCCATTGAGAGATTGTTGTCAATCCTCAAGAGGTGGGTGGACAAACAAAAACCCACAAATTCTGATTAACTCCAAGCATTGATTTTGCAAGAATGGGCTGCCATCAGTCAGGATGTGGCCCAGAAGTTAATTGACAGCATGCCAGGGTGGATTGCAGAGGTCTTGAAAAAGAAGGGTCAACACTGCAAATATTGACTCTTTGCATCAACTTCATGTAATTGTCAATAAAAGCCTTTGACACTTATGAAATGCTTGTAATTATACTTCAGTATTCCATAGTAACATCTGACAAAAATATCTAAAGACAATGAAGCAGCAAACTTTAATTAATATTTGTATCATTCTCAAAACTTTTGGCTTCGACTGTACAAATATGCTTCTACATCTGCATTGCTTGCTTTTTGAACTTTAGGCTGGGTTTCTGTACTTTAGACTGGGTTTCTGTACTTTAGGCTGGGTTTATGTATAGTACTTTAGTCTGGGTTTCTGTATAGTACTTTAGGCTGGGTTTCTGTACAGTACTTTAGACTGGGTTTATGTACAGTACTTTAGACTGGGTTTCTGTACTTTAGACTGGGTTTCTGTACTTTAGGCTGGGTTTCTGTACTTTAGACTGGGTTTCTGTATTTTAGACTGGGTTTCTGTACTTTAGGCTGGGTTTCTGTATTTTAGACTGGGTTTCTGTACTTTAGGCTAGGTTTCTGTACTTTAGGCTGGGTTTCTGTACTTTAGGCTGGGTTTCTGTATAGTACTTTAGGCTGGGTTTATGTACAGTACTTTAGACTGGGTTTATGTACAGTACTTTAGACTGGGTTTCTGTACTTTAGACTGGGTTTCTGTATTTTAGACTGGGTTTCTGTACTTTAGGCTAGGTTTCTGTACTTTAGGCTGGGTTTCTGTACTTTAGGCTGGGTTTATGTACTTTAGGCTGGGTTTCTGTACTTTAGGCTGGGTTTCTGTATAGTACTTTAGGCTGGGTTTATGTACAGTACTTTAGACTGGGTTTATGTACAGTACTTTAGACTGGGTTTCTGTACTTTAGACTGGGTTTCTGTACAGTACTTTAGACTGGGTTTCTGTACTTTAGACTGGGTTTCTGTACTTTAGGCTGGGTTTCTGTACTTTAGGCTGGGTTTCTGTATAGTACTTTAGGCTGGGTTTCTGTACAGTACTTTAGACTGGGTTTATGTACAGTACTTTAGACTGGGTTTATGTACTTTAGGCTGGGTTTCTGTATAGTACTTTAGGCTGGGTTTCTGTACTTTAGGCTGGGATTCTGTTTTGTACTTTAGACTGGGTTTATGTACTTTAGGCTGGGTTTCTGTATAGTACTTTAGGCTGGGTTTATGTACTTTAGGCTAGGTTTCTGTACTTTAGGCTGGGTTTCTGTATAGTACTTTAGACTGGGTTTCTGTACTTTAGACTGGGTTTCTGTACTTTAGACTGGGTTTCTGTACTTTAGGCTGGGTTTCTGTACTTTAGGCTGGGATTCTGTATAGTACTTTAGGCTGGGTTTATGTACTTTAGGCTGGGTTTCTGTACTTTAGGTGGTTTTCTGTATAGTACTTTAGACTGGGTTTATGTACTTTAGACTGGGTTTCTGTACTTTAGACTGGGTTTCTGTACTTTAGACTGGGTTTCTGTATAGTACTTTAGACTGGGTTTCTGTACTTTAGGCTGGGTTTCTGTATAGTACTTTAGACTGGGTTTATGTACTTTAGACTGGGTTTCTGTACAGTATCTGTCAGCCTACTTTAGAATGGGTTTCTGTACTTTAGACTGGGTTTCTGTACTTTAGGCTGGGTTTCTGTACTTTAGACTGGGATTCTGTACTTTAGACTGGGATTCTGTATAGTACTTTAGACTGGGTTTATGTACTTTAGACTGGGTTTCTGTACAGTATCTGTCAGCCTACTTTAGAATGGGTTTCTGTACTTTAGACTGGGTTTCTGTACTTTAGGCTGGGTTTCTGTACTTTAGGCTGGGATTCTGTATAGTACTTTAGACTGGGTTTATGTACTTTAGACTGGGTTTCTGTACAGTATCTGTCAGCCTACTTTAGAATGGGTTTCTGTACTTTAGACTGGGTTTCTGTACTTTAGACTGGGTTTCTGTACTTTAGACTGGGTTTCTGTACTTTAGGCTGGGTTTCTGTACTTTAGACTGGGATTCTGTATAGTACTTTAGACTGGGTTTATGTACAGTACTTTAGACTGGGTTTATGTACAGTACTTTAGACTGGGTTTATGTACTTTAGGCTGGGTTTCTGTATAGTACTTTAGGCTGGGTTTCTGTACAGTACTTTAGACTGGGTTTCTGTACAGTACTTTAGACTGGGTTTATGTACAGTACTTTAGACTGGGTTTATGTACTTTAGGCTGGGTTTCTGTACTTTAGACTGGGATTCTGTATAGTACTTTAGACTGGGTTTCTGTACTTTAGGCTGGGTTTCTGTATAGTACTTTAGACTGGGTTTCTGTACTTTAGGCTGGGTTTCTGTACTTTAGACTGGGATTCTGTATAGTACTTTAGACTGGGTTTATGTACAGTACTTTAGACTGGGTTTATGTACAGTACTTTAGACTGGGTTTATGTACTTTAGGCTGGGTTTCTGTATAGTACTTTAGGCTGGGTTTCTGTACAGTACTTTAGACTGGGTTTCTGTACAGTACTTTAGACTGGGTTTATGTACAGTACTTTAGACTGGGTTTATGTACTTTAGGCTGGGTTTCTGTACTTTAGGCTAGGTTTCTGTACTTTAGGCTGGGTTTCTGTACAGTACTTTAGGCTGGGTTTCTGTACAGTACTTTAGACTGGGTTTCTGTACTTTAGGCTGGGTTTCTGTACTTTAGACTGGATTTCTGTACTTTAGACTGGGTTTCTGTACTTTAGGCTGGGTTTCTGTACTTTAGACTGGATTTCTGTACTTTAGGCTGGGTTTCTGTACTTTAGGCTGGGTTTCTGTACAGTACTTTAGGCTGGGTTTCTGTATAGTACTTTAGACTGGGTTTATGTACTTTAGACTGGGTTTCTGTACTTTAGGCTGGGTTTCTGTACTTTAGACTGGGTTTCTGTACTTTAGACTGGGTTTATGTACAGTACTTTAGACTGGGTTTATGTACTTTAGACTGGGTTTCTGTACTTTAGGCTGGGTTTCTGTACACTACTTTAGGCTGGGTTTCTGTACAGTACTTTAGACTGGGTTTCTGTACTTTAGACTGGGTTTCTGTACTTTAGACTGGATTTCTGTACTTTAGACTGGGATTCTGTATAGTACTTTAGACTGGGTTTCTGTACTTTAGACTGGGTTTCTGTACTTTAGACTGGGTTTCTGTACTTTAGGCTGGGTTTCTGTATAGTACTTTAGACTGGGTTTATGTACTTTAGACTGGGTTTATGTACTTTAGACTGGGTTTATGTACAGTACTTTAGACTGGGTTTATGTACTTTAGACTGGGTTTCTGTACTTTAGGCTGGGTTTCTGTACTTTAGACTGGGTTTCTGTACTTTAGACTGGGTTTATGTACAGTACTTTAGACTGGGTTTATGTACTTTAGACTGGGTTTCTGTACTTTAGGCTGGGTTTCTGTACTTTAGACTGGGTTTATGTACTTTAGACTGGGTTTCTGTACTTTAAGCTGGGTTTCTGTATAGTACTTTAGACTGGGTTTATGTACTTTAGGCTGGAATTCTGTATAGTACTTTAGACTGGGTTTCTGTACTTTAGACTGGGATTCTGTATAGTACTTTAGACTGGGTTTCTGTACTTTAGACTGGGTTTCTGTACTTTAGACTGGGTTTCTGTACTTTAGGCTGGGTTTCTGTATAGTACTTTAGACTGGGTTTATGTACTTTAGACTGGGTTTATGTACTTTAGACTGGGTTTATGTACTTTAGACTGGGTTTCTGTACTTTAGACTGGGTTTATGTACTTTAGACTGGGTTTCTGTACTGGGTTTCTGTACTTTAGACTGGGTTTCTGTATCGTACTTTAGACTGGGTTTCTGTACTTTAGGCTGGGTTTCTGTATCGTACTTTAGACTGGGTTTCTGTACTTTAGACTGGGTTTATGTACTTTAGACTGGGTTTATGTACTTTAGACTGGGTTTCTGTACAGTATCTGTCACCCTACTTTAGACTGGGTTTCTGTACTTTAGACTGGGTTTCTGTACTTTAGGCTGAGTTTATGTACTTTAGACTGGGTTTATGTACTTTAGACTGGGTTTCTGTACAGTATCTGTCACCCTACTTTAGACTGGGTTTCTGTACTTTAGGCTGGGTTTCTGTACTTTAGACTGGGTTTATGTACTTTAGACTGGGTTTATGTACTTTAGACTGGGTTTCTGTACAGTATCTGTCACCCTACTTTAGACTGGGTTTCTGTACTTTAGACTGGGTTTCTGTACTTTAGGCTGGGTTTATGTACTTTAGACTGGGTTTATGTACTTTAGACTGGGTTTCTGTACAGTATCTGTCACCCTACTTTAGACTGGGTTTCTGTACTTTAGGCTGGGTTTCTGTACTTTAGACTGGGTTTATGTACTTTAGACTGGGTTTATGTACTTTAGACTGGGTTTATGTACTTTAGGCTGGGTTTCTGTACTTTAGAATGGGTTTCTGTACTTTAGGCTGGGTTTCTGTACTTTAGGCTGGGTTTCTGTACAGTACTTTAGACTGGGTTTCTGTACTTTAGACTGGGTTTCTGTACTTTAGACTGGGTTTCTGTACTTTAGGCTGGGTTTCTGTACAGTACTTTAGACTGGGTTTCTGTACTTTAGAATGGGTTTCTGTATTTTAGACTGGATTTCTGTACTTTAGGCTGGGTTTCTGTACTGTACTTTAGACTGGGTTTCTGTACTTTAGACTGGGTTTCTGTACTTTAGAATGGGTTTCTGTACTTTAGACTGGGTTTCTGTACTTTAGGCTGGGTTTCTGTACAGTACTTTAGACTGGGTTTCTGTACTTTAGAATGGGTTTCTGTATTTTAGACTGGATTTCTGTACTTTAGGCTGGGTTTCTGTACTTTAGGCTGGGTTTCTGTACAGTACTTTAGACTGGGTTTCTGTACAGTACTTTAGACTGGGTTTCTGTACTTTAGGCTGGGTTTATGTACTTTAGACTGGGTTTCTGTACTTTAGACTGGGTTTCTGTACTTTAGACTGGGTTTCTGTTCTTTAGACTGGGTTTATGTAATTTAGACTGGGTTTCTGTACTTTAGACTGGGTTTCTGTACTTTAGACTGGGTTTCTGTACTTTAGGCTGGGTTTCTGTACTTTAGGCTTCTGTACTTCCACGACTACACTACAGGTCCTTATAGTGCTGGTAATCTACAATAAACATTCTATGATTTCTATATATCTCTCTCTTTTGTTTTTGGTCGTACATACAGTATCTTTGATATTCAAATGACTGTGAGTATCTGAACATGGCAGTCTTAACATTCACCCCGAATACCTGGTGAATATCTGAACATGCCAGTCTTAACGTTCACTATGAATACCTGGTGAATATCTGAACATGCCAGTCTTAACATTCACTATGAATACCTGGTGAATATCTGAACATGCCAGTCTTAACGTTCACTATGAATACCTGGTGAATATCTGAACATGCCAGTCTTAACGTTCACCCTGAATACCTGGTGAATATCTGAACATGCCAGTCTTAACGTTCACTATGAATACCTGGTGAATATCTGAACATGCCAGTCTTAACGTTCACCCTGAATACCTGGTGAATATCTGAACATGCCAGTCTTAACGTTCACTATGAATACCTGGTGAATATCTGAACATGCCAGTCTTAACGTTCACTATGAATACCTGGTGAATATCTGAACATGCCAGTCTTAACATTCACTATGAATACCTGGTGAATATCTGAACATGCCAGTCTTAACATTCACTATTAATACCTGGTGAATATCTGAACATGCCAGTCTTAACATTCACTATTAATACCTGGTGAATATCTGAACATGCCAGTCTTAATTAACATTCACTATGAATACCTGGTGAATATCTGATCATGCCAGTCTTAACATTCACTATTAATACCTGGTGAATATCTGAACATGCCAGTCTTAACATTCACTGTGAATACCTGGTGAATATCTGAACATGCCAGTCTTAACATTCACTATGAATACCTGGTGAATATCTGAACATGCCAGTCTTAACATTCACTATGAATACCTGGTGAATATCTGATCATGCCAGTCTTAACGTTCACTATGAATACCTGGTGAATATCTGAACATGGCAGTCTTAACATTCACTGTGAATACCTGGTGAATATCTGAACATGCCAGTCTTAACATTCACTATGAATAACTGGTGAATATCGGAACATGCCAGTCTTAACATTCACTATGAATAACTGGTGAATATCTGAACATGCCAGTCTTAACATTCACTATGAATAACTGGTTTAAAATATTCCTTGCCTTGCATGTTGTTAATAATGTGTCTGAAATATGACTTGTTACTGTGATAGTGCAGTCTGCTGGACTATACAGCTCCAAGGCATCGTTCCTCTTCATTTCCTTTTCTTAAACCAGCCTGTACTGAACACTCTCCTCCTCTGTCTCTCCTCTCCTCTCCTCTCCTCTCCTCTCCCTCTCCTCTCCTCTCCTCTCCTCTCCTCTCCTCTCCTCTCCTCTCCTCTCCTCTCCTCTGTCTCTCCCTTTCCCTTTCCCTCTTTCTCTCTCTTTATCCCTCTCTCCTCCCACTCTCCTCTCCTTCTTCTGCCATCTCCCTCCTCTCTCTCCCTCTCTCTCTCTACCTCATCTGTCTCTCCCCTGTCTCTCTCTTCCCCTCTCTCCTCTGCCTCTGTTGCCTTCCTCCTTTCTCTCTATCCTACCTCCTCTACCTCTGTCATCTTCCTCCTCTCTCGCTCGCTCTCTCTCTCCCTCTCTCCTCTCCTTCCTCTGTCATCTCCCTTCTCTGTCTCTCCCTCCCTCTATCTACCTCCTCCGTCTCTATCTCTCTCTGTCCCTCCCTCTCTCTACCTCTCTCTGTCTCTCCCTCCTCCCTCTCTCCCCCTCTATCTCCCTCCCTCCATCTCTCTCCTTCCTCTGTCTCTCCCTTGGTGCAGTCACTGACATGCCTCACAATGCTTCTGTAATCTTTGGCCTTATTTGTTCTGTTGTTCCTCTGTTGAGAGTTTCATGGCTATACTTAGCCAGGAGTAGAAGGAAACGGGGCTCGAGTTTCACCCAGATCATCTGGCTGGCGGCTTTCCATTCCCACAATAGAGAGATGGAGGAGCTCTCAATTATTGAGTAGGTCTTGTCCCTTACAGTAAAGCAGCCTACTGAGCTAGTGCAGAGCAGGATTCACAGTAGCAGTAACAGCCCAGCCAGCATCTACACTTCACTGGATGTTACACAATACAACGTGTGGGCTTGAGAGAAGAGAGAGGGAGGAGAGAGGAGAGAGGAGAGAGGAGAGAGGAGGGAGGAGGGAGGAGGGAGGAGGGGGAGGGAGGAGAGGAGGGAGGAGAGAGGAGGGGAGGGGAGAGAAGAGAGAGAGGAGGGAGGGAGAGGAGGAGAGGAGGGAGGAGGGAGGAGAGAGGAGGGGGAGGGGAGAAGAGATGAGAGCATGGAATGTGATGGGAGGACCAGAAAGAGGGGAAGTGGAGAGGGAGAATGAAAGGTAGTGCAGGGGAAAGGCGAGAGAGAGGCAGGGAAGTGAGACGAGGGAGGAGGGAGGAGGGAGGAGGGAGGGGAGGTGGAGAGGGAGAGGGAGAATGAAAGGTAGTGCAGGGGAAAGGCGAGAGAGAGGCAGGGAAGAGTAGAAGAGAAGTGGACCGGGGGCGTCCTCATCCTCTTCAGCAGAACTGTGGTGGGCGGTGGGCTAGAGAACATGTGGGAGGGAGGGAGGGAGGGAGGTGTTATCTACCTCACTTGCTTTGGCAATGTTAACACGTTTCCCCTGCCAATAAAGCCCCTTGAATTGAATTGAATTGAAAGAGAGAGAGAGAGAGAGAGAGAGAGAGAGAGAGAGAGAGAGAGAGAGAGAGAGAGAGAGAGAGAGAGAGAGAGAGAGAGAGAGAGAGAGAGAGAGAGAGAGAGAGAGAGTGGAATAAGGGGAGTGAGAGAGGGAGGGATGTAGAGAAACAGAGACCGATGGAGAAGAGAGATGAGGATGGGAGAGAGGGAGGGAGACAGAGGTTACTCAGAGTGAGTTTGTCTGTTGGTCAGCTGCAGGTTCTATGTATCGTCTCATGTGTGATGCAATGTAATGAAATATTCTAACAATGGAGCTCAGAAATGGATCGTAGCTGGTTTCAGTAACATCTCATTCTTTCTCTGGGTGTGAAATTCCAGCATGATTTCAACAAACAGAAGTCATTTTCATTCTCCAATACAACCATTTTAGGGTTGATGCAGGGCTGAACACTCATGTATTAAGTGTACCTTTTTATAAAGCAGAGCAGGGCTGTAGGCCTCTTCTTTTTTTTTTACCAAAGACCACAATCTGTCAGTAACAAAAACCCTACTAGTGTGTATCTTAGCAACGCTACTCTTCCTCCATTGTTCTAAGAACTCTCAGCGTAAACAGAACTCTCAGTGTAAACAGAACTCTCAGCGTCAACAGAACTCTCAGCGCCAACAGAACTCTCAGCGTCAACAGAACTCTCAGCGTCAACAGAACTCTCAGCGTAAACAGAACTCTCAGCTTCAACAGAACTCTCAGCATCAACAGAACTCTCAGCATCAACAGAACTCTCAGTGTAAACAGAACTCTCAGCATCAACAGAACTCTCAGGATCAACAGAACTCTCAGCGTCAACAGAACTCTCAGCATCAACAGAACTCTCAGTGTGAACAGAACTCTCAGCAGCAACAGAACTCTCAGCGTCAACAGAACTCTCAGCGTCAAAAGAACTCTCTGCGTCAACAGAACTCTCAGCGTCAACAGAACTCTCAGCGTCAACAGAACTCTCAGTGTCAACAGAACTCTCAGCATCAACAGAACTCTCAGCGTAAACAGAACTCTCAGTGTAAACAGAACTCTCAGCGTCAACAGAACTCTCAGCGTCAACAGAACTCTCAGCGTCAACAGAACTCTCAGCGTAAACAGAACTCTCAGCGTCAACAGAACTCTCAGCGTAAACAGAACTCTCAGCGCCAACAGAACTCTCAGCGCCAACAGAACTCTCAGCGTCAACAGAACTCTCAGCGTCAACAGAACTCTCAGCGTAAACAGAACTCTCAGTGTAAACAGAACTCTCAGCGTCAACAGAACTCTCAGCGCCAACAGAACTCTCAGCGTCAACAGAACTCTCAGCGTCAACAGAACTCTCAGCGTAAACAGAACTCTCAGCTTCAACAGAACTCTCAGCATCAACAGAACTCTCAGCATCAACAGAACTCTCAGTGTAAACAGAACTCTCAGCATCAACAGAACTCTCAGGATCAACAGAACTCTCAGCGTCAACAGAACTCTCAGCATCAACAGAACTCTCAGTGTGAACAGAACTCTCAGCATCAACAGAACTCTCAGCGTCAACAGAACTCTCAGCGTCAAAAGAACTCTCTGCGTCAACAGAACTCTCAGCGTCAACAGAACTCTCAGCGTCAACAGAACTCTCAGTGTCAACAGAACTCTCAGCATCAACAGAACTCTCAGCGTAAACAGAACTCTCAGTGTAAACAGAACTCTCAGTGTAAACAGAACTCTCAGCGTCAACAGAACTCTCAGCGTCAACAGAACTCTCAGCGTCAACAGAACTCTCAGCGTAAACAGAACACTCAGCGTCAACAGAACTCTCAGCGTAAACAGAACTCTCAGCGCCAACAGAACTCTCAGCGTCAACAGAACTCTCAGCGTCAACAGAACTCTCAGCGTAAACAGAACTCTCAGCTTCAACAGAACTCTCAGCATCAACAGAACTCTCAGCATCAACAGAACTCTCAGTGTAAACAGAACTCTCAGCATCAACAGAACTCTCAGGATCAACAGAACTCTCAGCGTCAACAGAACTCTCAGCATCAACAGAACTCTCAGTGTGAACAGAACTCTCAGCATCAACAGAACTCTCAGCGTCAACAGAACTCTCAGCGTCAAAAGAACTCTCTGCGTCAACAGAACTCTCAGCGTCAACAGAACTCTCAGCGTCAACAGAACTCTCAGTGTCAACAGAACTCTCAGCATCAACAGAACTCTCAGCGTCAACAGAACTCTCTCTATCTTGGAAAGAGTGTTCAGGTGTGTTGGCCCAAGCCCACTGATTGGCCAGACTTGATCTTAATAATGAGTGCTTGTTTCCTTTGGAATGGGTTCTAACCATAGTTAGATGTTCTCAGAACCTCCCTGGAACCATAGTTAGATGTTCTCAGAACCTCAGAACCTCCCTGGAACCATAGTTAGACGTTCTCAGAACCTCCCTGGAACCATAGTTATACGTTCTCAGAACCTCCCTGGAACCATAGTTAGACGTTCTCAGAACCTCCCTGGAACCATAGTTAGACGTTCTCAGAACCTCCCTGGAACCATAGTTAGACGTTCTCAGAACCTCCCTGGACCCATAGTTAGACGTTCTCAGAACCTCCCTGGAACCATAGTTAGACGTTCTCAGAACCTCCCTGGAACCATAGTTAGACGTTCTCAGAACCTCCCTGGAACCATAGTTATACATTCTCAGAACCTCCCTGGAACCATAGTTAGACGTTCTCAGAACCTCCCTGGAACCATAGTTAGACGTTCTCAGAACCTCCCTGGAACCATAGTTAGACGTTCTCAGAACCTCCCTGGAACCATAGTAAGACGTTCTCAGAACCTCCCTGGAACCATAGTTAGACCTTCTCAGAACCTCCCTGGAACCATATTTAGACGTTCTCAGAACCTCCCTGGAACCATAGTAAGACGTTCTCAGAACCTCCCTGGAACCATAGTTAGACCTTCTCAGAACCTCCCTGGAACCATATTTAGACGTTCTCAGAACCTCCCTGGAACCATAGTAAGACGTTCTCAGAACCTCCCTGGACACTCTAGTAACTCCATTAGGGAACGTCTACCCTGTGATATCCAGCAACTCCATTAGGGAATGTCTACCACATTTACATCATTACATTTAAGAAGGTCGATGACATCCGATCCTCGTTTGCTAAGTCAAACGACACCGCTGGTTCTGCTCACACTGCCCTACCCTATGCTCTGACCTCTTTCTCCCCTCTCTCTCCAGATGAAATCTCGCGTCTTGTGACGGCCGGCCGCCCAACAACCTGCCCGCTTGACCCTATCCCCTCCTCTCTTCTCCAGACCATTTCCGGAGACCTTCTCCCTTACCTCACCTCGCTCATCAACTCATCCCTGACCGCTGGCTACGTCCCTCCCGTCTTCAAGAGAGCGAGAGTTGCACCCCTTCTGAAAAAACCTACACTCGATCCCTCCGATGTCAACAACTACAGACCAGTATCCCTTCTCTCTTTTCTCTCCAAAACTCTTGAGCGTGCCGTCCTTGGCCAGCTCTACCGCTATCTCTCTCAGAATGACCTTCTTGATCCAAATCAGTCAGGTTTCAAGACTAGTCATTCAACTGAGACTGCTCTTCTCTGTATCACGGAGGCGCTCCGCACTGCTAAAGCTAACTCTCTCTCCTCTGCTCTCATCCTTCTAGACCTATCGGCTGCCTTCGATACTGTGAACCATCAGATCCTCCTCTCCACCCTCTCCGAGTTGGGCATCTCCGGCGCGGCCCACGCTTGGATTGCGTCCTACTTGACAGGTCGCTCCTACCAGGTGGCGTGGCGAGAATCTGTCTCCTCACCACGCGCTCTCACCACTGGTGTCCCCAGGGCTCTGTTCTAGGCCCTCTCTTATTCTCGCTATACACCAAGTCACTTGGCTCTGTCATAACCTCACATGGTCTCTCCTATCATTGCTATGCAGACGACACACAATTAATCTTCTCCTTTCCCCCTTCTGATGACCAGGTGGCGAATCGCATCTCTGCATGTCTGGCAGACATATCAGTGTGGATGACGGATCACCACCTCAAGCTGAACCTCAGCAAGACGGAGCTCCTCTTCCTCCCGGGGAAGGACTGCCCGTTCCATGATCTCGCCATCACGGTTGACAACTCCATTGTGTCCTCCTCCCAGAGCGCTAAGAACCTTGGCGTGATCCTGGACAACACCCTGACGTTCTCAACTAACATCAAGGCGGTGTCCCGTTCCTGTAGGTTCATGCTCTACAACATCCGCAGAGTACGACCCTGCCTCACACAGGAAGCGGCGCAGGTCCTAATCCAGGCACTTGTCATCTCCCGTCTTGATTACTGCAACTCGCTGTTGGCTGGGCTCCCTGCCTGTGCCATTAAACCCCTACAACTCATCCAGAACGCCGCAGCCCGTCTGGTGTTCAACCTTCCCAAGTTCTCTCACGTCACCCCGCTCCTCCGCTCTCTCCACTGGCTTCCAGTTGAAGCTCGCATCCGCTACAAGACCATGGTGCTCGCCTACGGAGCTGTGAGGGGAACGGCACCTCAGTACCTCCAGGCTCTGATCAGGCCCTACACCCAAACAAGGGCACTGCGTTCATCCACCTCTGGCCTGCTCGCCTCCCTACCACTGAGGAAGTACAGTTCCCGCTCAGCCCAGTCAAAACTGTTCGCTGCTCTGGCCCCCAATGGTGGAACAAACTCCCTCACGACGCCAGGACAGCGGAGTCAATCACCACCTTCCGGAGACACCTGAAACCCCACCTCTTCAAGGAATACCTAGGATAGGGTAAGTAAGGGTAAGTAATCCTTCTCCCCCCCAACAAGATTTAGATGCAAGTGGCTGTTCCACTGGTTGTCATAAGGTGTATGCACCAATTTGTAAGTCGCTCTGGATAAGAGCGTCTGCTAAATGACTTAAATGTAAATGTAAATGTCTAGTAACTCCATTAGGGAACACCTACCCTGTGATGTCCAGTAACTCCATTAGGGAACACCTACCCTGTGATGTCCAGTAACTCCATTAGGGAACGTCTGCTCTGTGGTGTCTAGTAACTCCATTAGGGAACGTCTACTCTGTGATGTCCAGTAACTCCATTAGGGAACGTCTACTCTGTGATGTTCAGTAACTCCATTAGGGAACGTCTACTCTGAGATGTCCAGTAACTCCATTAGGGAACGTCTACTCTGTGATGTCCAGTAACTCCATTAGGGAACGTCTACTCTGTGATGTCCAGTAACTCCATTAGGGAACGTCTACTCTGAGATATCCAGTAGCTCCATGAGGGAACGTCTACTCTGAGATGTCCAGTACCTCCATGAGGGAACGTCTACTCTGTGATGTCCAGTAACTCCATTAGGGAACGTCTACTCTGAGATGTCTAGTAACTCCATTAGGGAACGTCTACTCTGAGATATCCAGTAGCTCCATGAGGGAACGTCTACTCTGTGATGGGCAGTAACTCAATTCTGCCGTCCACACTTTTTAAACAACACAATAAAAAATAAAAATAAACTTTCTCGAGGTCTTAAGTCTACAAAACTTAGTCCAACCTGTTCGTAAACAGATTCTCATTTTGGAAGAAGACAAATATATAGAGATTTTTAAGTATGCGTTTTGGAAATTCACTCTGGAGTGCCAAAGAGCATTCTGGGTGTTTGTATATTCAGAGCCTCTTTGCTCTCTCTGTGTTTAGAGAGAACACTGGATTCTCTGGCTGCGGAGTAGGGTTGATCCGAGCGTTCTGACCTCAACGACAGCCGAGCCACCCAAGCTAACTGGCTAACTTGCTAGCTACAAATGAGAGAACAGCTCACTGAACATTACTCTCCCTGGCAGCGCTGAAGCTAACTGGCTAACTTGCTAGCTACAAATGAGAGAACAGCTCACTGAACATTACTCTCCCTGGCAGCGCTGAAGCTAACTGGTTAACTTGCTAGCTACAAATGAGAGAACAGCTCACTGAACATTACTCTCCCTGGCAGCGCTGAAGCTAACTGGCTAACTTGCTAGCTACAAATGAGAGAACAGCTCACTGAACATTACTCTCCCTGGCAGCGCTGGTTAGGCTGTTGTCATGTTATCCAGAGGGGTCAGTGACTGGAACTGTTCTGCTGGCTTCAATTTAACAACGTTTTTTTTTTTTGCCAATAATTACTGACACCGGACGTATTTCACGGGTGTTGAGCGTTCGTAAATTAATTATTCTGCGCTCAGACGAGATCGCTGTGAAATCAGACACACTCAGACGAGATCGCTGTGAAATCAGACACACTCTGACGAGATCGCTGTGAAATCAGACACACTCTGACGAGATCACTGTGAAATCAGACACACTCAGACGAGATCGCTGTGAAATCAGACACACTCTGACGAGATCACTGTGAAATCAGACACACTCTCAGAGATCGCGAAATCAGACTCTGATGAGATCACTGTGAAATCAGACACACTCTGAGACACACTCGAGATCGCTGTGAAATCAGACACACTCTGACGAGATCGCTGTGAAATCAGACTCTGACGAGATCACTGTGAAATCAGACACTCTGACGAGAGCGCTGTGAAATCAGACACACTCTGACGAGATCGCTGTGAAATCAGACACACTCTGACGAGATCGCTGTGAAATCAGACACACTCTGACGAGATCGCTGTGAAATCAGACACACTCTGACGAGATCGCTGTGAAATCAGACACACTCTGACGAGATCGCTGTGAAATCAGACACACTCTGACGAGATCGCTGTGAAATCAGACACACTCTGACGAGATCGCTGTGAAATCAGACACACTCTGACGAGATCGCTGTGAAATCAGACACACTCTGACGAGAGCGCTGTGAAATCAGACACACTCTGACGAGATCGCTGTGAAATCAGACACACTCTGACGAGATCGCTGTGAAATCAGACACACTCTGACGAGATCGCTGTGAAATCAGACACACTCTGACGAGATCAGACACACTCTGGGAAATCAGACACACTCTGACGCGAGCGCTGTGAAATCAGACACACTCTGCGCTGTGAAAGACACACTCTGACGAGATCGCTGTGAAATCAGACACAGCTCAGATCAGACACACTCTGACGAGATCGCTGGGAAATCAGACACACTCTGACGAGAGCGCTGTGAAATCAGACACACTCTGACGAGATCACTGTGAAATGGGAGTAGAGAGTCAGAAGGTATTTATGAGATCCTAAATGGGAGTAGAGAGTCAGAAGGTATTTATGAACCCTAAATGGGAGTAGAGAGTCCAGTCAGAAGGTATTTATGAACCCTAAATGGGAGTAGAGAGTCAGAAGGTATTTATGAACCCTAAATGGGAGTAGAGAGTCAGAAGGTATTTATGAACCCTAAATGGGAGTAGAGAGTCTAAATGGGAAGGAGAGTTTATGAACCCTAAATGGGAGTAGAGAGTCAGAAGGTATTTATGAACCCTAAATGGGATAGAGAGTGGGTCCAACATGGAAACACTGTAGCATCACTGAGGGTCCAACATGGAACACTGTAGCATCACTGAGGGTCCAACATGGAACACTGTAGCATCACTGAGGGTCCAACATGGCTGAAACACTGTAGCATCACTGAGGGTCCAACATGGAACACTGTAGCATCACTGAGGGTCCAACATGGCTGAAACACTGTAGCATCACTGAGGGTCCAACATGGAACACTGTAGCATCACTGAGGGTCCAACATGGAACACTGTAGCATCACTGAGGGTCCAACATGGAACACTGTAGCATCACTGAGGGTCCAACATGGAACACTGTAGCATCACTGAGGGTCCAACATGGAACACTGTAGCATCACTGAGGGTCCAACATGGAAACACTGTAGCATCACTGAGGGTCCAACATGGAACACTGTAGCATCACTGAGGGTCCAACATGGAACACTGTAGCATCACTGAGGGTCCAACATGGAACACTGTAGCATCACTGAGGGTCCAACATGGAACACTGTAGCATCACTGAGGGTCCAACATGGCTGAAACACTGTAGCATCACTGAGGGTCCAACATGGAAACACTGTAGCATCACTGAGGGTCCAACATGGAACACTGTAGCATCACTGAGGGTCCAACATGGAACACTGTAGCATCACTGAGGGTCCAACATGAAACACTGTAGCATCACTGAGGGTCCAACATGGAACACTGTAGCATCACTGAGGGTCCAACATGGAACACTGTAGCATCACTGAGGGTCCAACATGAAACACTGTAGCATCACTGAGGGTCCAACATGGAACACTGTAGCATCACTGAGGGTCCAACATGGAACACTGTAGCATCACTGAGGGTCCAACATGGAACACTGTAGCATCACTGAGGGTCCAACATGGAACACTGTAGCATCACTGAGGGTCCAACATGGAAACACTGTAGCATCACTGAGGGTCCAACATGGAACACTGTAGCATCACTGAGGGTCCAACATGGAAACACTGTAGCATCACTGAGGGTCCAACATGGCTGAAACACTGTAGCATCACTGAGGGTCCAACATGGAACACTGTAGCATCACTGAGGGTCCAACATGGCTGAAACACTGTAGCA
>NW_026289480.1:0-22500 GCF_023373465.1 Oncorhynchus keta
CCTCAGTGTGAATGAATGCAGTCTAAGCTGTTTCAGCTCCACTGAAGCGGCCAGCGATCGTATCAGAACTGTGATGTTCAGGACCACAGGACAGTGGACAGCGACTGTATCAGAACTGTGAAGTTCACACTACAGGACAGTGGACAGCGACCGTATCAGAACTGTGAAGTTAAGCACCACAGGACAGTGGACAGCGACCGTATCAGAACTGTGAAGTTCAGCACTACAGGACAGTGGACAGCGACAGTATCAGAACTGTGAAGTTAAGCACCACAGGACATTCACAAATTCTTACCATTTTGAACAAAAGTATAAAACACAAACATGTCAAGTGTTACTATGTAGTAAAATATCCCAGAAATATGTTTCCATCCCTGTTAGTGAGCATCTCTCCTTTGCCAAGATAATCCATCCACCTGACAGGTGTGGCATATCAAGAAGCTGATTAAACAGCGTGATCATTACAGGTGCACCTTGTGCTGGGGACAATAAAAAGCCTAAAATGTGAAGTTTTGCCACACAACACAATATCACAGATGTCTCAAGTCTTGAGGGAGCAATTGGCATGTTGACTGCAGGAATGTCCACCAGAATTGTTGCCAGAGAATTGAATGTTAATTTCTCTACCAACATCGTTTGAGAGAATTTGTCGGTACGCCCAACCGGGTTCACATCCACAGACCACGTGTAACCATGCCAACCCAGGACCTCCACATCCGGCTTCTTCACCTGCGAGATCGTCTGAGAACAGCCACCCGGGCAGCTGATGAAACTGTAGGTTTGGACAACCAATTAATTTCTGCACAAACTGTTAGAAAGCCTCTAAGGGAAGCTCATCTGCTCGTCGTCCTCACCAGGGTCTTGACCTGACTGCAGTTCGGCATCGTAACCGATTTCAGTGGGCAAATGGTCACCTTCGATGGCCACTGGCCTCGCTGGAGAAGTGTGCTCTTCATGGATGAATCCCGGTTTCAACTGTACCGGGCAGATGGAGAGGGGAGGAGGAGAAGGAGGAGTTGTGTGGGCAAGCGGTTTGGTGATGTCTGCTCTCCTCCTCCTCTCCTCCCTCTCCTCCTCCCCTACAGTGTGTGTTATATTTGACCAAGATATTATATCTAGTGATCAGGATGATCCAATCCGTCCTACTCCTCTCCTCCCGATCCTCCTCCCTCCCTCCCCTCCCTCCTCCTCCTCCTCCTCCCTCCTCCTCCCTCTCCTCCCCCTCTCTCCTCTCCTCCCCATCCTCTCCTCCTACTCCTCCCTCTCCTCCTCATCCTCCTCCCGCTCCTCCTCCTCTCCTCCTCCTCCCTCTCCTCCTCCCTCTCCTCTCCTCTCCTCCCCATCCTCTCCTCCTACTCCTCCCTCTCCTCCTCCTCTCCTCCTCCTCCTCTCCAGTGTGTGTGTTAATGCACCGCGACTCCGTCCCCTCTCACACCACACACCGTGTGTCACAGAGCCTCCGTCCCGTCTCACACCACACACCGTGTGTCTCAGAGCCTCCGTCCCCTCTCACACCGTGTGTCTCAGAGCCTCCGTCGCCTCTCACACCGTGTGTCACAGAGCCTCCGTCCCCTCTCACACCGTGTGTCTCAGAGCCTCCGTCCCCTCTCACACCGTGTGTCTCAGAGCCTCCGTCCCCTCTCACACCGTGTGTCTCAGAGCCTCTGTCCCTCTCACCGTGTGTCACAGAGCCTCCGTCCCCTCTCACACCGTGTGTCTCAGAGCCTCCGTCCCCTCTCACCGTGTGTCTCAGAGCCTCCGTCCCTCTCACACCGTGTGTCTCAGAGCCTCCGTCCCTCACACCGTGTGTCTCAGAGCCTCCGTCCCTCTCACACGTGTGTCTCAGAGCCTCCGTCCCTCTCACACCTGTGTGTCTCAGAGCCTCCGTCCCCTCTCACACCGTGTGTCTCAGAGCCTCTGTCCCCTCTCACCACAGAGCCTCCGTCCCCTCTCACACCGTGTGTCTCAGAGCCTCCGTCCCCTCTCACACCGTGTGTCTCAGAGCCTCTGTCCCCTCTCACACCGTGTGTCTCAGAGCCTCCGTCCCCTCTCACACCGTGTGTCTCAGAGCCCCCGTCCCCTCTCACACCGTGTGTCTCAGAGCCTCTGTCCCCTCTCACACCACAGAGCCTCCGTCCCCTCTCACACCGTGTGTCTCAGAGCCTCCGTCCCCTCTCACACCGTGTGTCTCAGAGCCTCCGTCCCCTCTCACACCGTGTGTCACAGAGCCTCCATCCCCTCTCACACCGTGTGTCTCAGAGCCTCCGTCCCCTCTCACACCTTGTGTCTCAGAGCCTCCGTTCCCTCTCACACCATGTGTCTCAGAGCCTCCGTTCCCTCTCACACCTTGTGTCTCAGAGCCTCCGTTCCCTCTCACACCTTGTGTCTCAGAGCCTCCGTCCCCTCTCACACCTTGTGTCTCAGAGCCTCCGTCCCCTCTCACACCTTGTGTCTCAGAGCCTCCGTCCCCTCTCACACCTTGTGTCTCAGAGCCTCCGTTCCCTCTCACACCATGTGTCTCAGAGCCTCCGTTCCCTCTCACACCTTGTGTCTCAGAGCCTCCGTCCCCTCTCACACCGTGTGTCTCAGAGCCTCCGTCCCCTCTCACACCTTGTGTCTCAGAGCCTCCGTTCCCTCTCACACCATGTGTCTCAGAGCCTCCGTTCCCTCTCACACCTTGTGTCTCAGAGCCTCCGTCCCCTCTCACACCGTGTGTCTCAGAGCCTCCGTCCCCTCTCACACCGTGTGTCTCAGAGCCTCCGTCCCCTCTCACACCGTGTGTCTCAGAGCCTCCGTCCCCTCTCACACCATGTGTCTCAGAGCCTCCGTCCCCTCTCACACCATGTGTCTCAGAGCCTCCGTTCCCTCTCACACCGTGTGTCTCAGAGCCTCCGTCCCCTCTCACACCATGTGTCTCAGAGCCTCCGTTCCCTCTCACACCGTGTGTCTCAGAGCCTCCGTCCCCTCTCACACCATGTGTCTCAGAGCCTCCGTTCCCTCTCACACCATGTGTCTCAGAGCCTCCGTCCCCTCTCACACCGTGTGCCCTCAGAGCCTCCGTCCCCTCTCACACCTTGTGTCTCAGAGCCTCCGTCCCCTCTCACACCGTGTGTCTGAGAGCCTCCGTCCCCTCTCACACCGTGTGTCTCAGAGCCTCCGTCCCCTCTCACACCGTGTGTCTCAGAGCCTCCGTCCCCTCTCACACCACAGAGCCTCCATCCCCTCTCACACCGTGTGTCTCAGAGCCTCCGTCCCCTCTCACACCATGTGTCTCAGAGCCTCCGTCCCCTCTCACACCACAGAGCCTCCATCCCCTCTCACACCGTGTGTCTCAGAGCCTCCGTCCCCTCTCACACCACAGAGCCTCCATCCCCTCTCACACCATGTGTCTCAGAGCCTCCGTCCCCTCTCACACCACAGAGCCTCCGTCCCCTCTCACACCATGTGTCTCAGAGCCTCCGTCCCCTCTCACACCACAGAGCCTCCATCCCTCTCACCATGTGTCTCAGAGCCTCCGTCCCCTCTCACACCACAGTCTCAGAGCTCTCACCGTGTGCCTCCGTCCCCTCTCACACCATGTGTCTCAGAGCCTCCGTTCCCTCTCACACCTTGTGTCTCAGAGCCTCTGTCCCCTCTCACACCGTGTGTCTCAGAGCCTCCGTCCCCTCTCACACCGTGTGTCTCAGAGCCTCCGTCCCCTCTCACACCATGTGTCTCAGAGCCTCCGTTCCCTCTCACACCATATGTCTCAGAGCCTCCGTCCCCTCTCACACCATGTGTCTCAGAGCCTCTGTCCCCTCTCACACCGTGTGTCTCAGAGCCTCCGTCCCCTCTCACACCGTGTGTCTCAGAGCCTCCATCCCCTCTCACACCGTGTGTCTCAGAGCCTCCGTCCCCTCTCACACCACAGAGCCTCCGTCCCCTCTCACCGTGTGTCTCAGAGCCTCCGTCCCCTCTCACACCGTGTGTCTCAGAGCCTCCGTCCCCTCTCACACCACAGAGCCTCCGTCCCCTCTCACACCACAGAGCCTCCGTCCCCTCTCACACCGTGTGTCTCAGAGCCTCCGTCAGGCTGTTAGTTAGAGGGATGCAGACAGTCAGGCTGTTAGTTAGAGGGATGCAGACAGTCAGGCTGTTAGTTAGAGGGATACAGACAGTCAGGCTGTCAGTTAGAGGGATACAGACAGTCAGGCTGTTAGTTAGAGGGATGCAGACAGTCAGGCTGTCAGTTAGAGGGATACAGACAGTCAGGCTGTTAGTTAGAGGGATACAGACAGTCAGGCTGTTCGTTAGAGGGATACAGACAGTCAGGCTGTTCGTTAGAGTGTGTTAGTTAGAGACAGCCCGACTGTCTGTTTCCCTCTAACAGCCTGACTGTCTGTTTCCCTCTAACGGCCCGACTGTTTGTTTCCCTCTAACAGCCTGACTGTCTTTTTCCCTCTAACAGCCTGACTGTCTGTTTCCTTCTAACAGCCTGACTGTCTGTTTCCCTCTAACAGCCTGACTGTCTGTTTCCCTCTAACAGCCTGCCTGACTGTCTGTTTCCCTCTAACAGCCTGACTGTCTGTTTCCCTCTAACAGCCTGACTGTCTGTTTCCCTCTAACAGCCTGACTGTCTGTTTCCCTCTAACAGCCTGACTGTCTGTTTCCCTCTAACAGCCTGACTGTCTGTTTCCCTCTAACAGCCTGACTGTCTTTTTCCCTCTAACAGCCTGACTGTCTGTTTTCCTCTAACAGCCTGACTGTCTGTTTCCCTCTAACAGCCTGACTGTCTGTTTCCCTCTAACAGCCTGACTGTCTGTATCCCTCTAACAGCCTGACTGTCTGTTTCCCTCTAACAGCCTGACTGTCTGTTTCCCTCTAACAGCCTGACTGTCTGTTTCCCTCTAACAGCCTGACTGTCTGTTTCCCTCTAACAGCCTGACTGTCTGTTTCCCTCTAACAGCCTGACTGTCTGTTTCCCTCTAACAGCCTGACTGTCTGTTTCCCTCTAACAGCCTGACTGTCTGTATCCCTCTAACAGCCTGACTGTCTTTTTCCCTCTAACAGCCTGACTGTCTGTTTCCCTCTAACAGCCTGACTGTCTGTTTCCCTCTAACAGCCTGACTGTCTGTTTCCCTCTAACAGCCTGACTGTCTGTTTCCCTCTAACAGCCTGACTGTCTGTTTCCCTCTAACAGCCTGACTGTCTGTATCCCTCTAACAGCCTGACTGTCTTTTTCCCTCTAACAGCCTGACTGTCTGTTTCCCTCTAACAGCCTGACTGTCTGTTTCCCTCTAACAGCCTGACTGTCTGTTTCCCTCTAACAGCCTGACTGTCTGTTTCCCTCTAACAGCCTGACTGTCTGAGTTAGACTGCCTTTTGTCCCTATCGTACATCATGACCTATTTACTATTTGACATAGTGCTGATGGAGGACGCACACATAAATCAAATCAAATCAAATCACATTTATTTTATATAGCTCTTCGTACATCAGCTGATATCTCAAAGTGCTGTACAGAAACCCAGCCTAAAACCCCAAACAGCAAGCAATGCAGGTGTAGAAGCACGGTGGCTAGGAAAAACTCCCTAGAAAGGCCAAAACCTAGGAAGAAACCCAGAAAGGAACCAGGCTATGTGGGGTGGCCAGTCCTCTTCTGGCTGTGCCGGGTGGAGATTATAAACCTAGAGAGGAACCAGGCTATGTGGGGTGGCCAGTCCTCTTCTGGCTGTGCCGGGTGGAGATTATAAACCAGAGAGGAACCAGGCTATGTGGGGTGGCCAGTCCCTTCTGGCTGTGCCGGTGGAGATTATTATAACAGAACATGGCCAAGATGTTCAAATGTTCATAAATGACCAGCATGGTCGAATAATAATAAGGCAGAACAGTTGAAACTGGAGCAGCAGCATGGCCAGGTGGACTGGGGACAGCAAGGAGTCATCATGTCAGGTAGTCCTAGGGCTCAGGTCCTCCGAGAGAGAGAAAGAAAGAGAGGAGGAGAGAATTAGAGAACGCACACTTAGATTCACACAGGACACCGAATAGGACAGGAGAAGTACTCCAGATATAACAAACTGACCCTAGCCCCCCGACACAAACTACTGCAGCATAAATACTGGAGGCTGAGACAGGAGGGGTCAGGAGACACTGTGGCCCCATCCGAGGACACCCCCGGACAGGGCCAAACAGGAAGGATATAACCCCACCCACTTTGCCAAAGCATAGCCCCCACACCACTAGAGGGATATCTTCAACCACCAATTTACCATCCTAAGACAAGGCTGAGTATAGCCCACAAAGATCTCCGCCAAGGCACAACCCAAGGGGGGGCACCAACCCAGACAGGATGACCACATCAGTGACTCAACCCACTCAGGTGACGCACCCCTTCCAGACGCACACACACACACACACACACACACACACACACACACACACACACACACACACACACACACACACACACACACACACACACACACACACACACTGGACAATTCCTGTCCACACTGACAAGACCATACTTTACCTCTCAACACACACACTAACCAACCACCCCTCCACACACACTCAACCCCCCCATTCTCCTCTCAACACACACACACTAACCAACTCCCCCTCCACACACACTCAACCCCCATTCTCCTCTCAAACACACACACACTAACCAACCCCCTCCACACACTCAACCCCCCATTCTCCTCTCAACACACACACACTAACCAACTCCCTCCACACACACTCCAACCCCCATTCTCCTCTAAACACACACACTAACCAACCCCCTCCACACACACTCCAACCCCCCATTCTCCTCTCAACACACACACACTAACCAACTCCCCTCCACACTCAACCTCCCCATTCTCCTCTCAACACACACACTAACCAACCCCCCTCCACACACATACTCAACCCCCTCTTACCTCTCAAACACACACTAACCAACCCCTCCACACACACTAACCAAATTCCCCCCGCTCCACACACACTAACCAACCCCCCTCCACACACACTAACCAACCCCCTCCACACACACTAACCAACCCCCCTCCACACACACTAACCAAACCCCTCCACACACACTCAGTCAGCCCCCCTCACACACACTCAACCCCCCTCCACACACACTCAACCCCCTCCACACACACTCAACCCCCCTCCACACACACTCAGCCCCCCTCCACACACACTCAACCCCCCTCCACACACACTCAACCCCCCTCCACACACACTCAACCCCCCTCCACACACTCAGCCCCCCTCCACACACACTCAGCCCCCCTCCACACACACTCAACCCCCTCCCACACACTCAGCCCCCCCTCCACACACACTCAGCCCCCCTCCACATACACTCCAGCACCCCCTCCACACACACTCAGCCCCCCTCCACACACACTCAGCCCCCCCTCCACACACACTCATCCCCCCTCCACACACACTCAGCCCCCTCCTCCACACACTCAGCCCCCTCCACACACTCAGCCCCCCTCCTCCACACACACTCAGCCCCCCCTCCACACACACTCAACCCCCCTCCACACACACTCAGCCCCCCCCTCCACACGCACTCAGCCCCCCTCCACACACACTTCAGCCCCCCTCCACACACTCAGCCCCCTCCACACACACTCAGCCCCCCTCCACACACACTCAGCCCCCCTCCACACACACTCAGCCCCCCTCCCACACACTCAGCCCCCTCCACACACTCAGCCCCCTCCACACACACTCAGCCCCCTCCCACACACTCAGCCCCCTCCACACACACTCAGCCCCCCTCCACACACACTCGGCTCCCCCTCCACACACACTCAGCCCCCTCCACACACACTCAGCCCCCTCCTCCACACACACTCACCCCCTCCCCTCCCACACACTCAGCCCCCCCTCCCCTCCACACTCCCCCCTCCCTCCACACACACTCACCCCCTCCACACACACTCAGCCCCCTCCCACACACTCAGCCCCCTCCACACACACTCACCCCCCTCCACACACTCAGCCCCCCTCCCCTCCCTCCACCCCCTCCCCTCCACACACACCCCCTTGTCCTCTGAGAGTGTGTTAGTGTTGTCTCCGACTACCCCCCCCCCCCTTCTCCTCTGAAAGCCAGAGAGAGAGTGTGTTAGTGTTGTCTCCGACTAAAGGAGATGTTGCTGACCTATTTAAAACGCTACTTCCTTGGCCACTAGCCTGTGGCCGGATTAAAAACACAAGGCAGGGTCTCTATATTTATCTCCTCCTCATCTAACGCCCGGTCGCCCCGCGCTACGCCACCGTCATGACAACAACTACAGGATGGATGGATGGACCCCAGTCCCTGTTTGGTGAAATGGACCCCAGTCAACCCATACAACTGCAGTATCCCTCCTTCTATACAACTATACTATCCCTCCTTCTATACAACTGTACTATCCCTCCTTCTATACAACTGTACTATCCCTCCTTCTATAACAATACAACTGTACTATCCCTCCTTCTATACAACTGTACTATCCCTCCTTCTATACAACTGTACTATCCCTCCTTCTATACAACTGTACTATCCCTCCTTCTATATCAATACAACTGTACTATCCCTCCTTCTATATCAATACAACTGTACTATCCCTCCTTCTATATCAATACAACTGTACTATCCCTCCTTCTATATCAATACAACTGTACTATCCCTCCTTCAATACAACTGTACTATCCCTCCTCTATATCAATACAACTGTACTATCCCTCCTTCTATATCAATACAACTGTACTATCCCTCCTTCTATATCAATACAACTGTACTATCCCTCCTTCTATATCAATACAACTGTACTATCCCTCCTTCTATATCAATACAACTGTACTATCCCTCCTTCTATATCAATACAGCTGTACTATCCCTCCTTCTATATCAATACAACTGTATTATCCCTCCTTCTATATCAATACAACTGTACTATCCCTCCTTCTATATCAATACAACTGTACTATCCCTCCTTCTATATCAATACAACTGTACTATCCCTCCTTCTATATCAATACAACTGTACTATCCCTCCTTCTATATCAATACAACTGTACTATCCCTCCTTCTATATCAATACAACTGTACTATCCCTCCTTCTATATCAATACAACTGTACTATCCCTCCTTCTATATCAATACAACTGTACTATCCCTCCTTCTATATCAATACAGCTGTACTATCCCTCCTTCTATATCAATACAACTGTACTATCCCTCCTTCTATATCAATACAACTGTACTATCCCTCCTTCTATATCTATACAACTGTACTATCCCCTCCTTCTATATCAATACAACTGTACTATCCCTCCTTCTATATCAATACAACTGTACTATCCCTCCTTCTATATCAATACAACTGTACTATCCCTCCTTCTATATCAATACAACTGTACTATCCCTCCTTCAATACAACTGTACTATCCCTCCTTCTATACAACTGTACTATCCCTCCTTCTATATCAATACAACTGTACTATCCCTCCTTCTATATCAATACAACTGTACTATCCCTCCTTCTATATCAATACAACTGTACTATCCCTCCTTCAATACAACTGTACTATCCCTCCTTCTATACAACTGTACTATCCCTCCTTCTATATCAATACAACTGTACTATCCCTCCTTCTATATCAATACAACTGTACTATCCCTCCTTCAATACAACTGTACTATCCCTCCTTCTATACAACTGTACTATCCCTCCTTCTATATCAATACAACTGTACTATCCCTCCTTCTATATCAATACAACTGTACTATCCCTCCTTCTATATCAATACAACTGTACTATCCCTCCTTCAATACAACTGTACTATCCCTCCTTCTATATCAATACAACTGTACTATCCCTCCTTCTATATCAATACAACTGTACTATCCCTCCTTCTATACAACTGTATTATCCCTCCTTCTATATCAATACAACTGTACTATCCCTCCTTCTATACAACTGTATTATCCCTCCTTCTATATCAATACAACTGTACTATCCCTCCTTCTATATCTATACAACTGTACTATCCCTCCTTCTATACAACTGTACTATCCCTCCTTCTATATCAATACAACTGTACTATCCCTCCTTCTATATCAATACAACTGTACTATCCCTCCTTCTATATCAATACAACTGTACTATCCCTCCTTCAATACAACTGTACTATCCCTCCTTCTATATCAATACAACTGTACTATCCCTCCTTCTATATCAATACAACTATACTATCCCTCCTTCTATATCAATACAACTGTACTATCCCTCCTTCTATATCAATACAACTGTACTATCCCTCCTTCTATATCAATACAACTGTACTATCCCTCCTTCTATATCAATACAACTGTACTATCCCTCCTTCAATACAACTGTACTATCCCTCCTTCTATATCAATACAACTGTACTATCCCTCCTTCTATATCAATACAACTGTACTATCCCTCCTTCTATATCAATACAACTGTACTATCCCTCCTTCTATATCAATACAACTGTACTATCCCTCCTTCTATATCAATACAACTGTACTATCCCTCCTTCAATACAACTGTACTATCCCTCCTTCTATATCAATACAACTGTACTATCCCTCCTTCTATATCAATACAACTGTACTATCCCTCCTTCTATATCAATACAACTGTATTATCCCTCCTTCTATATCAATACAACTGTACTATCCCTCCTTCTATATCAATACAACTGTACTATCCCTCCTTCTATATCAATACAACTGTACTATCCCTCCTTCTATATCAATACAACTGTACTACCCCTCCTTCTATATCAATACAACTGTACTATCCCTCCTTCAATACAACTGTAGTATCCCTCCTTCTATACCAATACAACTGTATTATCCCTCCTTCAATACAACTGTACTATCCCTCCTTCTATATCAATACAACTGTATTATCCCTCCTTCAATACAACTGTAGTATCCCTCCTTCTATACCAATACAACTGTATTATCCCTCCTTCAATACAACTGTACTATCCCTCCTTCTATATCAATACAACTGTACTATCCCTCCTTCTATATCAATACAACTGTACTATCCCTCCTTCTATATCAATACAACTGTACTACCCCTCCTTCTATATCAATACAACTGTACTATCCCTCCTTCAATACAACTGTAGTATCCCTCCTTCTATACCAATACAACTGTATTATCCCTCCTTCAATACAACTGTACTATCCCTCCTTCTATATCAATACAACTGTACTATCCCTCCTTCTATATCAATACAACTGTAATATCCCTCCTTCTATATCAATACAACTGTACTATCCCTCCTTCTATATCAATACAACTGTACTATCCCTCCTTCTATATCAATACAACTGTACTATCCCTCCTTCAATACAACTGTACTATCCCTCCTTCTATATCAATACAACTGTACTATCCCTCCTTCTATATCAATACAACTGTATTATCCTCTCTATATCAATACCTTCTATATCAATACAACTGTACTATCCCTCCTTCTATATCAATACAACTGTACTATCCCTCCTTCTATATCAATACAACTGTACTATCCCTCCTTCTATATCAATACAACTGTACTATCCCTCCTTCAATACAACTGTACTATCCCTCCTTCTATATCAATACAACTGTACTATCCCTCCTTCTATATCAATACAACTGTATTATCCCTCCTTCTATATCAATACAACTGTATTATCCCTCCTTCAATACAACTGTACTATCCCTCCTTCTATATCAATACAACTGTACTATCCCTCCTTCTATATCAATACAACTGTAATATCCCTCCTTCTATATCAATACAACTGTACTATCCCTCCTTCTATATCAATACAACTGTACTATCCCTCCTTCTATACAACTGTACTATCCCTCCTTCTATATCAATACAACTGTACTATCCCTCCTTCTATATCAATACAACTGTACTATCCCTCCTTCTATATCAATACAACTGTACTATCCCTCCTTCAATACAACTGTACTATCCCTCCTTCTATATCAATACAACTGTACTATCCCTCCTTCTATATCAATACAACTGTATTATCCCTCCTTCTATATCAATACAACTGTACTATCCCTCCTTCTATATCAATACAACTGTACTATCCCTCCTTCTATATCAATACAACTGCACTATCCCTCCTTCTATACAACTGTACTATCCCTCCTTCTATATCAATACAACTGTACTATCCTTCCTTCTATATCAATACAACTGTACTATCCCTCCTTCTATACAACTGTACTATCCCTCCTTCTATATCAATACAACTGTACTATCCCTCCTTCTATATCAATACAACTGTACTATCCCTCCTCTTATACAACTGTACTATCCCTCCTTCTATATCAATACAACTGTACTATCCCTCCTTCTATATCAATACAACTGTACTATCCCTCCTTCTATACAACTGTACTATCCCTCCTTCTATATCAATACAACTGTACTATCCCTCCTTCTATATCAATACAACTGTACTATCCCTCCTTCCATACAACTGTAGTATCCCTCCTTCTATACAACTGTACTATCCCTCCTTCTATATCAATACAACTGTACTATCCCTCCTTCTATATCAATACAACTGTACTATCCCTCCTTCTATATCAATACAACTGTACTATCCCTCCTTCTATACAACTGTACTATCCCTCCTTCTATATCAATACAACTGTACTATCCCTCCTTCTATATCAATACAACTGTACTATCCCTCCTTCCATACAACTGTAGTATCCCTCCTTCTATACAACTGTACTATCCCTCCTTCTATATCAATACAACTGTACTATCCCTCCTTCTATATCAATACAACTGTACTATCCCTCCTTCTATATCTATACAACTGTACTATCCCTCCTTCTATATCAATACAGCTGTACTATCCCTCCTTCTATATCAATACAACTGTACTATCCCTCCTTCTATACAACTGTACTATCCCTCCTTCTATATCAATACAACTGTACTATCCCTCCTTCTATATCAATACAACTGTACTATCCCTCCTTCAATATCAATACAACTGTACTATCCCTCCTTCTATATCAATACAACTGTACTATCCCTCCTTCTATACAACTGTACTATCCCTCCTTCAATATCAATACAACTGTACTATCCCTCCTTCTATATCAATACAACTGTACTATCCCTCCTTCTATATCAATACAACTGTACTATCCCTCCTTCTATATCAATACAACTGTATTATCCCTCCTTCTATATCAATACAACTGTACTATCCCTCCTTCTATATCAATACAACTGTACTATCCCTCCTTCTATATCAATACAACTGTACTATCCCTCCTTCTATATCAATACAACTGTACTATCCCTCCTTCTATATCAATACAACTGTACTATCCCTCCTTCTATACAACTGTACTATCCCTCCTTCTATATCAATACAACTGTACTATCCCTCCTTCTATATCAATACAACTGTACTATCCCTCCTTCTATATCAATACAACTGTACTATCCCTCCTTCTATATCAATACAACTGTACTATCCCTCCTTCTATATCAATACAACTGTACTATCCCTCCTTCTATATCAATACAACTGTACTATCCCTCCTTCTATATCAATACAACTGTACTATCCCTCCTTCTATATCAATACAACTGTACTATCCCTCCTTCTATATCAATACAACTGTACTATCCCTCCTTCTATATCAATACAACTGTACTATCCCTCCTTCTATATCAATACAACTGTACTATCCCTCCTTCTATATCAATACAACTGTACTATCCCTCCTTCTATACAACTGTACTATCCCTCCTTCTATATCAATACAACTGTACTATCCCTCCTTCTATATCAATACAACTGTACTATCCCTCCTTCTATATCAATACAACTGTACTATCCCTCCTTCTATATCAATACAACTGTACTATCCCTCCTTCTATATCAATACAACTGTACTATCCCTCCTTCTATATCAATACAACTGTACTATCCCTCCTTCTATATCAATACAACTGTACTATCCCTCCTTCTATATCAATACAACTGTACTATCCCTCCTTCTATATCAATACAACTGTACTATCCATCCTTCTATATCAATACAACTGTACTATCCCTCCTTCTATACAACTGTACTATCCCTCCTTCAATACAACTGTACTATCCCTCCTTCTATATCAATACAACTGTACTATCCCTCCTTCTATACAACTGTACTATCCCTCCTTCTATATCAATACAACTGTACTATCCCTCCTTCTATATCAATACAACTGTACTATCCCTCCTTCTATATCAATACAACTGTACTATCCCTCCTTCTATATCAATACAACTGTACTATCCCTCCTTCAATACAACTGCACTATCCCTCCTTCTATACAACTGTACTATCCCTCCTTCTATATCTATACAACTGTACTATCCCTCCTTCTATATCAATACAACTGTACTATCCCTCCTTCTATACAGCTGTACTATCCCTCCTTCTATATCAATACAACTGTACTATCCCTCCTTCTATACAACTGTACTATCCCTCCTTCTATATCTATACAACTGTACTATCCCTCCTTCTATATCAATACAACTGTACTATCCCTCCTTCTATACAACTGTACTATCCCTCCTTCTATATCTATACAACTGTACTATCCCTCCTTCTATATCAATACAACTGTACTATCCCTCCTTCTATATCAATACAACTGTACTATCCCTCCTTCTATATCAATACAACTGTACTATCCCTCCTTCTATATCAATACAACTGTACTATCCCTCCTTCTATATCAATACAACTGTACTATCCCTCCTTCTATATCAATACAACTGTACTATCCCTCCTTCTATATCAATACAACTGTACTATCCCTCCTTCTATATCAATACAACTGTACTATCCCTCCTTCTATATCAATACAACTGTACTATCCCTCCTTCTATATCTATACAACTGTACTATCCCTCCTTCTATATCAATACAACTGTACTATCCCTCCTTCTATATCAATACAACTGTACTATCCCTCCTTCTATATCAATACAACTGCACTATCCCTCCTTCTATACAACTGTACTATCCCTCCTTCTATATCAACACAACTGTACTATCCTTCCTTCTATATCAATACAACTGTACTATCCCTCCTTCTATACAACTGTACTATCCCTCCTTCTATATCAATACAACTGTATTATCCCTCCTTCTATATCAATACAACTGTACTATCCCTCCTTCTATATCAATACAACTGTACTATCCCTCCTTCTATATCAATACAACTGTACTATCCCTCCTTCAATACAACTGTACTATCCCTCCTTCTATATCAATACAACTGTACTATCCCTCCTTCTATATCAATACAACTGTACTATCCCTCCTTCTATATCAATACAACTGTACTATCCCTCCTTCTATATCAATACAACTGTAGTATCCCTCCTTCTATATCAATACAACTGTACTATCCCTCCTTCTATATCAATACAACTGTACTATCCCTCCTTCTATATCAATACAACTGTACTATCCCTCCTTCTATATCAATACAACTGTACTATCCCTCCTTCTATATCAATACAACTGTACTATCCCTCCTTCTATATCAATACAACTGTAGTATCCCTCCTTCTATACAACTGTACTATCCCTCCTTCTATATCAATACAACTGTACTATACCCTCCTTCTATATCAATACAACTGTACTATCCCTCCTTCTATATCAATACAACTGTACTATCCCTCCTTCTATACAACTGTACTATCCCTCCTTCTATACAACTGTACTATCCCTCCTTCAATACAACTGTACTATCCCTCCTTCTATATCAATACAACTGTACTATCCCTCCTCTATATCAATACAACTGTACTATCCCTCCTTCTATATCAATACAACTGTATTATCCCTCCTTCTATACAACTGTACTATCCCTCCTTCTATATCAATACAACTGTACTATCCCTCCTTCTATATCAATACAACTGTACTATCCCTCCTTCAATATCAATACAACTGCAGTATCCCTCCTTCTATATCTATACAACTGTACTATCCCTCCTTCTATACAACTGTACTATCCCTCCTTCTATATCAATACAACTGTACTATCCCTCCTTCTATATCAATACAACTGTACTATCCCTCCTTCTATATCAATACAACTGTACTATCCCTCCTTCAATACAACTGTACTATCCCTCCTTCTATATCAATACAACTGTACTATCCCTCCTTCTATATCAATACAACTGTACTATCCCTCCTTCTATATCAATACAACTGTACTATCCCTCCTTCTATACAACTGTACTATCCCTCCTTCTATACAACTGTACTATCCCTCCTTCTATATCAATACAACTGTACTATCCCTCCTTCTATATCAATACAACTGTACTATCCCTCCTTCTATACAACTGTACTATCCCTCCTTCTATACAACTGTACTATCCCTCCTTCTATATCAATACAACTGTACTATCCCTCCTTCTATATCAATACAACTGTACTATCCCTCCTTCTATATCAATACAACTGTACTATCCCTCCTTCAATACAACTGTACTATCCCTCCTTCTATATCAATACAACTGTACTATCCCTCCTTCTATATCAATACAACTGTACTATCCCTCCTTCAATACAACTGTACTATCCCTCCTTCTATATCAATACAACTGTACTATCCCTCCTTCTATATCAATACAACTGTACTATCCCTCCTTCTATACAACTGTACTATCCCTCCTTCTATATCAATACAACTGTACTATCCCTCCTTCTATATCAATACAACTGTACTATCCCTCCTTCTATATCAATACAACTGTACTATCCCTCCTTCAATACAACTGTACTATCCCTCCTTCTATATCAATACAACTGTACTATCCCTCCTTCTATACAACTGTACTATCCCTCCTTCTATATCAATACAACTGTATTATCCCTCCTTCAATACAACTGTACTATCCCTCCTTCTATATCAATACAACTGTACTATCCCTCCTTCTATATCAATACAACTGTACTATCCCTCCTTCTATATCAATACAACTGCAGTATCCCTCCTTCTATATCTATACAACTGTACTATCCCTCCTTCTATACAACTGTACTATCCCTCCTTCTATACAACTGTACTATCCCTCCTTCTATATCAATACAACTGTACTATCCCTCCTTCTATATCAATACAACTGTACTATCCCTCCTTCTATATCAATACAACTGTACTATCCCTCCTTCAATACAACTGTAATATCCCTCCTTCTATATCAATACAACTGTACTATCCCTCCTTCTATATCAATACAACTGTACTATCCCTCCTTCTATACAACTGTACTATCCCTCCTTCTATATCAATACAACTGTACTATCCCTCCTTCTATACAACTGTACTATCCCTCCTTCTATACAACTGTACTATCCCTCCTTCTATATCAATACAACTGTACTATCCCTCCTTCTATATCAATACAACTGTACTATCCCTCCTTCTATATCAATACAACTGTACTATCCCTCCTTCTATATCAATACAACTGTACTATCCATCCTTCAATACAACTGTACTATCCCTCCTTCTATATCAATACAACTGTACTATCCCTCCTTCTATATCAATACAACTGTACTATCCCTCCTTCTATATCAATACAACTGTACTATCCCTCCTTCAATACAACTGTACTATCCCTCCTTCTATATCAATACAACTGTACTATCCCTCCTTCAATACAACTGTACTATCCCTCCTTCTATATCAATACAACTGTACTATCCCTCCTTCTATATCAATACAACTGTAGTATCCCTCCTTCTATATCAATACAACTGTACTATCCCTCCTTCTATATCAATACAACTGTACTATCCCTCCTTCTATACAACTGTACTATCCCTCCTTCTATATCAATACAACTGTACTATCCCTCCTTCTATATCAATACAACTGTACTATCCCTCCTTCTATATCAATACAACTGTACTATCCCTCCTTCTATATCAATACAACTGTACTATCCCTCCTTCTATATCAATACAACTGTACTATCCCTCCTTCTATATCAATACAACTGTACTATCCCTCCTTCAATATCAATACAACTGTACTATCCCTCCTTCTATATCAATACAACTGTACTATCCCTCCTTCTATATCAATACAACTGTACTATCCCTCCTTCAATACAACTGTACTATCCCTCCTTCTATATCAATACAACTGTACTACGCCTCCTTCTATATCAATACAACTGTACTATCCCTCCTTCAATACAACTGTACTATCCCTCCTTCTATACAACTGTACTATCCCTCCTTCTATATCAATACAACTGTACTATCCCTCCTTCTATATCAATACAACTGTACTATCCCTCCTTCTATATCAATACAACTGTACTATCCCTCCTTCTATACAACTGTACTATCCCTCCTTCTATATCAATACAACTGTACTATCCCTCCTTCTATACAACTGTACTATCCCTCCTTCTATATCAATACAACTGTACTATCCCTCCTTCTATATCAATACAACTGTACTATCCCTCCTTCTATATCAATACAACTATACTATCCCTCCTTCTATATCAATACAACTGTACTATCCATCCTTCTATATCAATACAACTGTACTATCCCTCCTTCTATATCAATACAACTGTACTATCCCTCCTTCTATACAACTGTACTATCCCTCCTTCTATATCAATACAACTGTACTATCCCTCCTTCTATATCAATACAACTGTACTATCCCTCCTTCTATATCAATACAACTGTACTATCCCTCCTTCTATATCAATACAACTGTACTATCCCTCCTTCTATATCAATACAACTGTACTATCCCTCCTTCTATACAACTGTACTATCCCTCCTTCTATATCAATACAACTGTACTATCCCTCCTTCTATATCAATACAACTGTACTATCCCTTCTTCTATATCAATACAACTGTACTATCCCTCCTTCTATATCAATACAACTGTACTATCCCTCCTTCTATATCAATACAACTGTACTATCCCTCCTTCTATATCAATACAACTGTACTATCCCTCCTTCTATATCAATACAAATGTACTATCCCTCCTTCAATACAACTGTACTATCCCTCCTTCTATATCAATACAACTGTACTATCCCTCCTTCTATATCAATACAACTGTACTATCCCTCCTTCTATATCAATACAACTGTACTATCCCTCCTTCTATACCAATACAACTGTACTATCCCTCCTTCTATATCAATACAACTGTACTATCCATCCTTCAATACAACTGTACTATCCCTCCTTCTATATCAATACAACTGTACTATCCCTCCTTCTATATCAATACAACTGTACTATCCCTCCTTCTATACAACTGTACTATCCCTCCTTCTATACAACTGTACTATCCCTCCTTCTATACCAATACAACTGTACTATCCCTCCTTCTATATCAATACAACTGTACTATCCATCCTTCAATACAACTGTACTATCCCTCCTTCTATATCAATACAACTGTACTATCCCTCCTTCTATATCAATACAACTGTACTATCCCTCCTTCAATACAACTGTACTATCCCTCCTTCTATATCAATACAACTGTACTATCCCTCCTTCTATATCAATACAACTGTACTATCCCTCCTTCTATACAACTGTACTATCCCTCCTTCTATATCAATACAACTCTACTATCCCTCCTTCTATATCAATACAACTGTACTATCCCTCCTTCTATATCAATACAACTGTACTATCCCTCCTTCTATATCAATACAACTGTACTATCCTTCCTTCTATATCAATACAACTGTACTATCCCTCCTTCTATATCAATACAACTGTACTATCCCTCCTTCTATATCAATACAACTGTACTATCCCTCCTTCTATACAACTGTACTATCCCTCCTTCTATACAACTGCACTATCCCTCCTTCTATATCAATACAACTGTACTATCCCTCCTTCTATATCAATACAACTGTACTATCCCTCCTTCTATATCAATACAACTGTACTATCCTTCCTTCTATATCAATACAACTGTACTATCCCTCCTTCTATATCAATACAACTGTACTATCCCTCCTTCTATATCAATACAACTGTACTATCCCTCCTTCTATACAACTGTACTATCCCTCCTTCTATACAACTGTACTATCCCTCCTTCTATATCAATACAACTGTACTATCCCTCCTTCTATATCAATACAACTGTACTATCCCTCCTTCTATACAACTGCAGTATCCCTCCTTCTATATCAATACAACTGTACTATCCCTCCTTCAATACAACTGTACTATCCCTCCTTCTATACAACTGTACTATCCCTCCTTCTATATCAATACAACTGTACCATCCCTCCTTCAATACAACTGTACTATCCCTCCTTCTATACAACTGCAGTATCCCTCCTTCTATATCAATACAACTGTACTATCCCTCCTTCAATACAACTGTACTATCCCTCCTTCTATACAACTGTACTATCCCTCCTTCTATACAACTGTACTATCCCTCCTTCTATATCAATACAACTGTACTATCCCTCCTTCTATATCAATACAACTGTACTATCCCTCCTACTATATCAATACAACTGTACTATCCCTCCTTCTATATCAATACAACTGTACTATCCCTCCTTCTATATCAATACAACTGTACTATCCCTCCTTCTATATCAATACAACTGTACTATCCCTCCTACTATATCAATACAACTGTACTATCCCTCCTTCTATATCAATACAACTGTACTATCCCTCCTTCTATACAACTGTACTATCCCTCCTTCTATATCAATACAACTGTACTATCCCTCCTTCTATATCAATACAACTGTACTATCCCTCCTACTATATCAATACAACTGTACTATCCCTCCTTCTATACAACTGTACTATCCCTCCTACTATATCAATACAACTGTACTATCCCTCCTTCTATATCAATACAACTGTACTATCCCTCCTTCTATATCAATACAACTGTACTATCCCTCCTTCTATATCAATACAACTGTACTATCCCTCCTTCTATACAACTGTACTATCCCTCCTTCTATACAACTGTACTATCCCTCCTTCTATATCAATACAACTGTACTATCCCTCCTTCTATATCAATACAACTGTACTACGCCTCCTTCTATATCAATACAACTGTACTATCCCTCCTTCAATACAACTGTACTATCCCTCCTTCTATACAACTGTACTATCCCTCCTTCTATATCAATACAACTGTACTATCCCTCCTTCTATATCAATACAACTCTACTATCCCTCCTTCTATATCAATACAACTGTACTATCCCTCCTTCTATACAACTGTACTATCCCTTCTTTTATATCAATACAGCTGTACTCCTTCAGTAACAATATCTCTGCTCGTTTTCAGGACGTATTGTTCCCTATTCCCACATTCTGTGTACTACAGTGGGGCAAAAAAGTATTTAGTCAGCCACCAATTATCCAAGTTCTCCCACTTAAAAAGATGAGAGAGGCCTGTAATTTTCATTTTCAACTATGACAGACAAAATGTGAGAAAAAAAATCCAGAAAATCACATTGTAGGATTTTTAATGAATTTATTTGCAAATTATGGTGAGGTTAGGTCAGCGCCTAGCCACAGAAATCCATACATCCATTTTCCAACCAAGGTGTTTCAAAAGTCAGAAATAGCGTTAAAATTAATCACTTACCTTTGATGATCTTCATAACGGTGGCACTCCCAGGTCTCCATGTTGGACAATAAACGTTTGTTTTGTTCGATAATCCAAAGGCACAAAGTGCGCTCTCAACATCCAGACGAAAAGTCAAAAAAGTACAATAAAAGTTCGTAGAAACATATCAAACGATGTTTAAAATCAATCCTCAGCTTGTTTTCGTCATAAATAATCAATAATATTTCAGCCGGACAAAATGCTTCGTCAATGGAAAAGGTAAACAAGAAATGCACACTCCCGATCACGCGCTGGACTCATGTCTGGAAATTTCCACTGTTCACTCATTGAAATTGCTGTATCTCCCTCCTTTTTCAGAGTAAAAGCCTGAAACAATTCCTAACGACTGGCCACATGTAGAAGAAGCCATACAGCTTGTGAACTGGGTCCTAAGTCTTTGTATTTTTTTATGGATAGGCTTTCAATGGAAAAACAGTCTTTCAAAATAATAGTACTCCCTGGATGGATTTTCCTCAGGTTGTCACCTGCCATATCAGTTCTGTTATACTCACATACATTATTTTAACAGTTTTGGAAACTTTAGAGTCTTCTGTCTAAATCTAAAAATTATATGCATATCCTAGCTTCTGGGCCTGAGTAGCAGGCAGTTTAATTTGGGCACGCTTTTCATCCAAAATTCCGAATACTGCCCCCTACACTAGTGAAGTTAACCAGTTATGCATTAGGGGGCGCTATAAACATTTTGGGATGTAAAACGTTCCCGTTTTAAACAAGATA